>NW_027521159.1:0-118030 GCF_052094955.1 Ictidomys tridecemlineatus | reverse complement strand
GAAAGGGCCTGCCAAGCTTCCAAAAAACTACGAGTTGCCTGAAATCTCAGCAAACACTTTTTCACCCAATCTTGATGATACTTTCAGGTAATGATCAGTACACCAATCCCACTTGGCTCGCCAAATTCCGTTCTTTTAGGTTAAACTGTTCGTTTGCAGTAACCGTTTTCATTTTGAGGTTTCACTCTGTT
Organism: Ictidomys tridecemlineatus; assembly: GCF_052094955.1. NCBI lineage: Eukaryota > Metazoa > Chordata > Mammalia > Rodentia > Sciuridae > Ictidomys > Ictidomys tridecemlineatus. The sequence continues at coordinate 117,839 of NW_027521159.1, read as the reverse complement.
TTCTTCTATAGGGATACATATATTTGGAACACTAAATCAAACACGGTTTGTGCTAGCTCTTTGAAACTTGAAAAAATAAAGCAGTTTCAAGTTCTTTCTCTATGGATTGTTTGCTCTTGATGTATCCCTAAGCAGAGACTGGCGAGAATCACTTTCATGGAAAGGGCCTGCCAAGTTTCCAAAAAACTACGAGTTGCCTGAAATCTCAGCAAACACTTTTTCACCCAATCTTGATGATACTTTCAGGTAATGATCAGTACACCAATCCCACTTGGCTCGCCAAATTTCGTTCTTCTCGGTTAAACCGTTCGTTTGCAGTAACCGTTTTCATTTTGAGGTTTCACTCTGTTGTCTCCTATAGGGATACATGTATTTGGAACTCTAAATCAAACACGGTTTGTGCTAGCTCTTTGAAACTTGACACAATAAAGCAGTTTGAAGTTCTATCTCTATGGTTTGTTTGCTGTTGATGTAGCCCTAAGCAGCGATTGGTGAGAATCACTTTCATGGAAAGGGCCTGCCAAGCTTCCAAAAAACTACGAGTCGCCTGAAATCTCAGCAAACACTTTTTCACCCACTCTTGATGATTCATTCAGGTAATGATCAGTACACCAATCCCACTTGGCTCGCCAAATTTCATTCTTCTAGGTTACACCGTTCGTTTGCAGTAACCTTTTTCATTTTGAGGTTTCACTCTGTTTTCTCCTATTGGGATACATGTATTTGGAACTCTAAATCAAACACGGTTTGTGCTAGCTCTTTGAAACTTGACACAATAAAGCAGTTTCAAGTTCTATCTCTATGGTTTGTTTTCTGTTGATGTAGCCCTAAGCAGAGACTGGCGAGAATCACTTTCATGGAAAGGGCCTGCCAAGCTTCCAAAAAACTACGAGTTGCCTGAAATCTCAGCAAACACTTTTTCACCGAATCTTGATGATACTTTCAGGTAAAGATCAGTACACCAATCCCACTTGGCTCGCCAAATTTCGTTCTTCTAGGTTAAACCGTTCGTTTCAGTAACCGTTTTCATTTTGAGGTTTCACTTCTTTTTCTCCTATTGGGATACATGTATTTGGAACTCTAAATCAAACACGGTTTGTCCTAGCTCTTTCAAACTTGACACAATAAAGCAGTTTCAAGTTCTATCTCTATGGTTTGTTTGCTGTTGATGTAGCCCTAAGCAGAGACTGGCGAGAATCTCTTACATGGAAAGGGCCTGCCAAGCTTCCAAAAAACTACGAGTTGCCTGAAATCTCAGCAAACACTTTTTCACCCAATCTTGATGATACTTTCAGGTAATGATCAGTACACCAATCCCACTTGGCTCGCCAAATTTCGTTCTTTTAGGTTAAACTGTTCGTTTGCAGTAACCGATTTCATTTTGAGGTTTCACTCTGTTTTCTTCTATAGGGATACATATATTTGGAACTCTAAATCAAACACGGTTTGTGCTAGCTCTTTGAAACTTGACAAAATAAAGCAGTTTCAAGTTCTTTCTCTATGGATTGTTTGCTCTTGATGTAGCCCTAAGCAGAGACTGGCGAGAATCACTTTCATGGAAAGGGCCTGCCAAGCTTCCAAAAAACTACGAGTTGCCTGAAATCTCAGCAAACACTTTTTCACCCAATCTTGATGATACTTTCAGGTAATGATCAGTACACCAATCCCACTTGGCTCGCCAAATTTTGTTCTTCTATGTTAAACCATTCGTTTCAGTAACCGTTTTCATTTTGAGGTTTCACTCTGTTTTCTCCTATTTAGATACATGTATTTGGAACTCTAAATCAAACACGGTTTGTGCTAGCTCTTTGAAACTTGACGTAATAAAGCAGTTTCAAGTTCTATCTCTATGGTTTGTTTTCTGTTGATGTAGCCCTAAGCAGAGACTGCCGAGAACCACTTAAATAGAAAGGGCTTGCCAAGCTTCCAAAAAACTACGAGTTGCCTGAAATCTCAGCAAACACTTTTTCACCCAATCTTGATGATACTTTCAGGTAATGATCAGTACACCAATCCCACTTGGCTCGCCAAATTTCGTTCTTCTAGGTTAAACCGTTCGTTTGCAGTAACCGTTTTCATTTTGAGGTTTGACTCTGTTTTCTCCTATTGAAATACATGTATTTGGAACTCTAAATCAAACACCGTTTGTGCTAGCTCTTTGAAACTTGACACAATAAAGCAGTTTCAAGTTCTATGTCTATGGTTTGTTTGCTGTTGATGTAGCCCTAAGCAGAGACTGGCGAGAATCACTTTCATGGAAAGGGCCTGCCAAGCTACCAAGAAACTACGAGTTGCCTGAAATCTCAGCAAACACTTTTTCACCCAATCTTGATGATACTTTCAGGTAATGATCAGTACACCAATCCCACTTGGCTCGCCAAAATTCGTTCTTCTAGGTTAAACCATTCGTTTGCAGTAACCGTTTTTTATTTTGAGGTTTCACTCTGTTTTCTCCTATTGGGATACATGTATTTGAAACTCTAAATCAAAAATGGTTTGTGCTAGCTCTTTGAAACTTGACACAATAAAGCAGTTTCACGTTCTGTCTGTAAGGTTTGTTTGCTGTTGATGTAGCCCTAGGCAGAGACTGGCAAGAATCACTTTCATGGAAAGGGCCTGCCAAGCTTCCAAAAAACTACGAGTTGCCTGAAATCTCAGCAAACACTTTTTCACCCAATCTTGATGATACTTTCAGGTAATGATAAGTACACCAACCCCACTTGGCTCGTTAAATTTCGTTCTTCTAGGTTAAACCGTTCATTTGCAGTAACCGTTTTCATTTTGAGGTTTCACTCTCTTTTCTCCTCTAAGGATACATGCAGTTATTACTCTAAATCAATTACAGTTTGTGCTACCTCTTTGAAACTTGGCATAATAATGCAGTTCCAAGTTGTATCTCTATGCTTTGATTCCTATTGATGTAGCCCCAAACAGAGACTGAGGAAAATCACTTACATTGAAAGAGGTTTCCAACCTTCCAAAATATTTCAAGTTTCCTGAAATTTAGCATATATATTTTCACCCAATCCTGATGATACTTTCAGGTAATGATCAGGTCACCAATCCCAATTATCTCACAAAATTTCATTTATCTAGGTAAAACCGTTCATTAGAAGTAACCGTTTTCATTTTTAGGTTTCACTTTGTTTACACTTATATGGATGCATGCTGTTGTAACTCTAAATAAAACACTTTTTTTGCTAGCTCTTTTAAACTTGGCATAATAAAGTAGTTCCATGTTCTAATTCTATGCTTTGATTCCCATTGATGTAGCCCTAAGCAGAGACTGACGAAATCACTTATATTTAAAGGTGTTGCCAAGCTTCCAAAATCTACGAGTTTCCTGAAATCTCAGCAAACATTTTGGACCCAATCTTGATAATACTTTCAGGTATTGATCAGTCCACAAATCCTACTTGGCTGACAAAATTTCGTTCTTGTAGGTAAAACCGTTCGTTTGCAGTAACCGTTTTCATTTTTAGGTTTTATTCTGTTTTTTATATGTGGATGCATGCTTTTGTAACTCGAAATCAAACACGGTTTGTGCTAGCTCTTTGAAACTTTTCATAATAAAGTAGTTCCAAGTTTTATCTCTATGCTTTGATTCCTATTGATGTAGCCACAAGCAGAGACTGACAAAAATCACTTACATTTAGAGAAGTTGCCAAGCTTCCAAAATCTACGAGTTTGCTAAAATCTCAGCAAATATTTTTTCACGAAATCTTGATGATACTTTCAGGTAATGATCAGTCCACCAATCCCACTTGGCTTACAAAATTTCGTTCTTCTAGGTTAAACCGTTCGTTTGCAGTAACCGTTTTCATTTTGAGGTTTCACTCTGTTTCTCCTATATGGATACATGCAGATGTAACTCTAAATCAAACGCGGTTTTTGCTAGCTCTTTGAAACCTGGCATAATAAAGTAGTTCCAATTTCTATCTCTATGCTTTGAATTCTATTGGTTTAGCCCCAAGCAGAGACTGAGGAAAGTAACTTACATTGAAAGAGGTTGCCAAGCTTCCAAAAAACTAGGAGTTTCCTGAAATCTCAGCAAACATTTTTTCACCCAATCTTGATGATACCTTCAGGGTAATGATCAGTCCACGAATCCCACTTGGCTCACCAAGTTTCATTCTTCTAGGTTAAAACGTTCGTTTGCAGTAACCGTTTTCATTTTGAGGTTACATTCTTTTTTCTCCTTTATGGATACATGCAGTTGGAACTCTAAATCAAACACGGTTTGTGCTAGCTCTTTGAAACTTGGCATAATAAAGTAGTTCCAAGTTCTAACTCTATGCTTTGATTCCTATTGATGTAACCCCAAGCAGAGACTGACGAAATCACTTACATTTAAAAGGGGTTGCCAAGCTTTCAAAAAGCTACGAGTTTTCTGATATCTCAGCAAACATTTTTTCACCCAATCTTGATGATATTTTCAGGTAATTATCAGTCCACCAATCCCACTTGGCTGACCAAATTTCGTTCTTCTAGGTAAAACCGTTTGTTTGCAGTAACCGTTTAAAATTTTAGGTTTCACTCTGTTTTCTCCTATATGGATATATGCAGTTGGAAATCTAAATCAAACACGGTTTGTGCTAGCTCTTTGAAACTTGGCATAATAAAGTAGTTCCAAGTTCTATTTTTATGCTTTGATTCCAATTGATGTAGCTCCAAGAAGACACTGACGAAAATCACTTACATTGAAAGTGGTTGCTAACCTTCCATAAAACTAGGAGTTTCCAGAAATCTCAGCAAACATTTTTTCACACAATCTTGATGATACGTGCAGGTAATGATCAGTCTACCAATCCCACTTGGCTCACCAAGTTTCATTCTTCTAGGTTAAACCGTACGTTTGAAGTAACCGTGTTCATTTTGAGGTTACATTCTGTTTTCTCCTATGTAAATACATGCAGTTGGAACTCTAAATCAAACACGGTTAGTGCTAGCTCTTTTAAACTTGGCATAATAGAGTAGTTCCAAGTTCTATATCTATGCTTTGAATCCCAAGCAGAGACTGATGAAAATCACATACATTAAAAGGGGTTTCCAAGCTTCCAAAAAACTACCAGTTTTCTGAAATCTCAGCAAACATTTTTTTAAGCGAATCTTGATGATATTTTCAGGTAATGATAAGTCCATCAATCCAACTTGGCTCACCAAATTTTGTTATTCTAGGTTAAACCGTTCATTTGCAGTAACCTTTTTCATTTTGTGGTTTCACTCTCTTTTCTCCTATATGGATACATGCATTTGGAACTCTAAATCAAACACGGATTGTGCTAGCTCTTTGAAACTTGGCATAATAAAGTAGTTCCAAGTTCTAACTCTATGCTTTAAATCCTACTGATGTAGCCCCAAGCAGAGACTTACGCAAATCACTTATATTTAAAGGCGTTGCCAAGCATCCAAAAACCTACGAATTTTTTGAAATCTCACCAAATATTTTTTCACTCAATCTTGATTATACTTTCAGGTAATGATCAGTCAAACAATGTCACTTACCTCACCAGATTTCTTTCTTCTAGGTAAAAGCATTCATTTGCCATAACCGTTTTCATTTTGAGGTTTCACTCTGTCTTCTCCAATATGGATATATGCAGTTGTAACTCTAAATCAAACACGGTTTATGCTAACTATTTGAAACTTGGCATAATAAAGTAGTTTCTAGTTCTATCTCTATGCTTTGATTTTTATTGGTGTAGCCCCAAGTAGAGAATGACGAAAGTCACTTAAATAGAAAAGGGTTGCCAAGCTTCCAAAAACTACGAGTTCCTTCAAATCTCAGCACACATTTTTTCACCCAATCTCGATGATGCTTTCAGGTAATGATCAGTCCACCATTCCTACTTGGCTCACCAAATTTTGTCCTTCTAGGTTAAACCCTTCGTTTCTAGTAACCGATTTCATTTTGAGGTTTCACTCTGTTTTCTCCTATATGGATGCAAGCCTTTGGAACTCTAAATCAAACAAGATTTGTGCTAGCTCATTGAAACTTGGCATAATAAAGTAGTTATATGTTCTGTCTCTATACTTTGATTCCCATTGATGTACCCCAAGCAGAGACTGATTAAAATCACTTATATTGAAAGGGGTTGCCAAGCTTCAAAAAAAACTACGAATTTCCTCAAATCTCAGAAAACATTTTTTCACCCAATCTTGATGATACTTTCAGGTAATGATCAGTCCACCAGTCCCACTTACGTCACCAAATTTCGTTTTTCTAGGTAAAACCGTTTGTTTGCAGTAACCTTTTTCATTTTTAGGTTTCACTCTGATTTCTCCTATATGGATATATGCACTTGGAAATCTAAATCAAACACAGTTTTGGCTAGTTCTTTGAAACTTTTCATATTAAAGAAGTTCCAAGTTCTATCTCTATGCTTTGATTCCTATTGATTTAGCCCCAAGCAGAGACTGACGATGTCACTTGAATAGAAAGGGGTTGCCAAGCTTCCAAAAAACTACGAGTTTCCTGAAATCTCAGCAAACATTTCTTCACCAATCTTGATGATACTTTCAGGTAATGAACAGTCCACCAATCACACTTGGCTCACCACGTTTCGTTCTTCTAGATTAAACCATTCATTTGCAGTAACCGTTTTCATTTTGAGGTTTCACTCTCTTTTCTCCTTTATGGATACACGCAATTGGAACTCTAAATAAAACACGTTTTGTGCTAGCTCTTTGAAACTTTTCAAAATAAAGTAGTTCCAAGTTCTATCTCTATGCTTTGCTTTCTATTGGTGTATCCCCAAGCGGAGACTGAAAAAAATCACTTACATTGAAAGGGGTTGCCAAGATTCCAAAAAACTACGATTTTCCTAAAATCTCAGCAAACATTTTTTGACTCAATCCTGATGATACTTTCAGGTAATGATCAGTCCGCCAATCCCACTTTCCGCACCAATTTCGTTATTCTAGGTAAAACCTTTCGTTTGCAGTAACCGTTTTCATTTTAAGGTTTCACTCTGTTTTCTTCTATATGGATGCATGCCATTGTAACTCTAAATTAAAAACAGTTTGTGCTAGCTCTTTGAAACTTGGCATAATAAAATAGTTCCAAGTTCTATCTCTATGCTTTGATTCCTGTTGATGTAGCCCCAAGCAGAGACTGACGAAAATCACTTACATTGAAAGGGGTTGCCAAGCTTTCAAAAAACTAGGAGTTTGTGAAATCTCAGCAAACATTTTTTCACACAATCTTGATTATACGTGCAGGTAATGATCAGTCTACCAATCCCACTTGGCTCACCAAGTTTCATTCCTCTAGGTTAAACCGTTCTTGTGAAGTAACCGTTTTCATTTTGAGGTTACGTTCTGTTTTCTCCTATATGGATACATGCAGTTGGAACTCTAAATCAAACACGGTTTTTGCTTGCTCTTTAAAACTTGGCATAATAAAGTAGTTTTATGTGGTATCTCTATGCTTTGATTTCTATTGATGTAGCCCCAAGCAGAGACTGACGAAAATCACTTATATTTAAAGGGGTTTGCAAGCTTCCAAAAAACTACGAATTTCCTGAAATTTCAGCAAACATTTTTTCACCCATTCTTTATGATACTTTCAGGTAATGATCAGTTCAAAAAATCCCACCTTCCGCACCAAATTTCGTTATTCTAGGTAAAACCGTTCGTTTGCAGTAACCGTTTTCATTTTGAGGTTACACTCTGTTTTCTCCTATATGGATACATGCAGTTGTAACTCTAAATCAAACACGGTTTGTGCTAGCTCTTTGAAACTTGGCATAATAAAGTAGTTCCGAGTTCTCACTCTATGCTTTGAATCCTATTGATTTAGCCTCAAGTAGAGACTGTAGGAAGTCACTTACATAGAATGAGATTGCCAAGCTTCCAAAAAACTACGAGTTTCCTGGAATCTAAGCAAACATTTTTGCACCCAATCTTGATGATACTTTCAGGTAATTATAAGTTCACCAATTGCACTTTCCTCACCAGATTTCATTCTTCTGGTTAAAACCGTTCGTTTGCAGTAACCGTTTTCTTTTTAGGTTTCACTCTTTTTTTTTTTTCTTATATGGATACATGCAGTTGTAACTCTAAATCAAACACGGTTTGTGCTAGCCCTTTGAAACTTGGCATAATAAAGTAGTTACAAGTTCTCTCTCTATGCTTTGATTTCTACTGATGTAGCCCCAAGCAAAGACTGAGGAAAATGACTTATATTGAAAGGAGTTGCCAAGCTTCCAAAAAACTACGAGTTTCCTGAGAGCTCAGCAAACACTTTTTCACCCAATCTTGATGATACTTTCAGGTAATGATCAGTCCACCAATCCCACTTGGCTCACTAAGTTTCATTCTTCTTGGTTAAACCATTCGTTTGCAGTAACTGTTTTCATTTTGAGGTTTCACTCTGTTTTCTCTTATATGGATACATGCAATTGGAACTCTAAATCAAACACGGTTTGTCCTAGCTCTTTGAAACTTGGCATAATAAAGTAATTCCAAGTTCTGTCTCTATGCTTTGATTCCTATTGATGTGGCTCCATGCAGAGACTGACGAAAATCACTTATATTGAAAGGGGTTCCTCAGCTTCCAAAAAACTACGGGTTTCCTGAAATCTCAGCAAACATTTTTTCACCCAATCTTGATGATACTTTCAGGTAAAGATCAGCCCACCAATCCCACTTACCTCACCAAATAACGTTGTTCTAGGTAAAACGGTGCGTTTTCAGTAACCATTTTCTCTTTCAGGTTTTACTCTGTTTTTTCCTCTATTTGATGCATGCCGTTGTAACTCTAAATAAAACACGGTTTGTGCTAGCTCTTTGAAACTTGGCATAATAAAGTAGTTCCAAGTTCTGTCTCTATGCTTTGATTTCAATTGATGTAGCCCCAATCAGAGACTGAGGAAACTCACTTAAATTGAAAGGGGTTGTCAAGCTTCCAAAAAACTACGAGATTCCTGAAATCTCAGGAAACATTTTTTTTACCCAATCTTGATGATACTTTCACGTAAGGATCAGTGCACCAATACCACTTACCTCACCAAATTTGGTTCTTCTAGGTAAAATCGTTTGTTTGCAGTAACCATTTTCATTTTTAGGTTTCACTCCGTTTTCTCCTATATAAATACGTGCAGTTGGAACTCTAAATCAAACACGGTTTGTGCTAGCTCGTTGAAGCTTGGCACAATAAAGTAGTTGCAAGTTCTATCACTTTGCTTTGATTTCTATTGATGTAGCTCCTGGCACGGACTGACGAAAATCACTTAAATTGAAAGGGATTGCCAAGCTTCCAAAAAACTACGAGTTTCCTGAAATCTCAGCAAACATTTTTCTACCCAATCTTCATGATTTCAGGTAATGATCAGTTCACAAATCCCACTTGGCTCACCAAATTTTGTTCTTCTAGGTTAAACCTTTCGCTTGCAGTAACCGTTTTCATATTTCTCCTATATGGATACATGCATTTGGAACTCTAAATCAAACACGGCTTGTGCTAGCTCTTTGAAACTTGGCATAATAAATTTGTTTCCAATTCTATCTCTATGCTTTGATTCCTATTGATGTAGCCCCAAGCAAAGACTGAAGAAAATCACTTTCATTGAATGGGGTTGCCAAGCATCCAAAAAAGTATGAGTTTCCTGAAATCTCAGCAAACATTTTTTTACCCAGTCTTGATGATACTTTCAGGTAATGATCAGTACAACAATCCCACTTGGGTCACCAAATTTCGATCTTGTAGGTTAAACCGTTCGTTTGCAGTAACAGTTTTCTTTTTGAGGTTTTACTCTGTTTTCTAATATATGGATACAAAAATTTGGAACTCTAAATTAAACAAGGTTTTTGCTAGCTCTTTGAAACTTTGCATCATAAAGTAGTTCCAAGTTCTATCTTTATGCTTTGATTCCTATTGATGTATCCCCAAGCAGAGACTGAGGAAAATCACTTACATTGAAAGGGGTTGCCAAGCTTCCAAAAAACTACGAGTTTCCTGAAATCTCATCAAACATTTTTTCACACAAACTTGATGATACTTTCAGGTAATGATCAGTCCACCAATCCCACTTTTCTAACCAAATTTGGTTCTTCTAGGTTAAACCGTTCGTTTGCAGTAACCGTTTTCATTTTGAGGTTTCACTCTGTTTTCTCCTATATGGATAAATGCAATTGGAACTCTAAATCAAACACAGTTTGTGCTAGGTCTATGAAAATTGGCATAATAATGTAGTTCCAAGTTCTGTCCCTAAGCTTTGATTCTTATTGATGTTGCCCTAAGCAGAGACTCACGAAAATGACTTATATTGAATTGGGTTGCCAAGCTTCCAAAAAACTACGAGTTTCCTGAAATCTCAGAAAGCATTTTTTCACAAAATCTTGATGATACTTTCAGGTAATGATCAGTACACCAATCTCAATTGGCTCACCACATTTGGTTTTTCTAGGTTAAACCATTCGTTTTCAGTAACCATTTTCATTTTTAGGTTTCACTCTCTTTTCTCCTATAGGGATACACGCAATTGGAACTCTGAATCAAACACGGTTGCTGCTAGCTCTTTCAAACTCGGCATAATAATGTAGTTCCAAGTTTTAACTCTATGCTTTGATTCGTATTTATGTACCCCAAGCAGAAACTGAAGAAAATCAAATACATTGAAAGGGATTGCCAAGCTTCCAAAAAACTACGAGATGCCTGATATCTCAGCAGACATTTTTTCACCCTATCTTGATTAAACTTTCCAGTAATGATCAGTCCACCAATCCCACTTACCTCACCAAATTTCGTTCTTCTAGGTTAAATTGTTCATTTGCAGTGACCGTTTTCATTTTTAAATTTCACTCTTATTTCTCCTACATGGATAAATGCATTTGGAACTCTAAATCAAACATGGTTTGTGGTAGCTGTATTAAAATTGGCATAATAATGTAGTTCCAAGTTCTCTCACTATGGTTTGATTCCTATTGATTTAGTCTCAAGAAGAGACTGACGAAAATGATTTATATTTAATGGGGTTGCCAACCTTCCAAAAAAATACGAGTTTCCTGAAATCTCAGCAAGCATTTTTCCACCCAATCTTGATGATACTTTCAGGTTTACCAGTACACCAATCACACTTGGCTGACCAAATTTAGTTCTTGTAGTTAAAACCTCTTCTTTGCAGTAACCGTTTTCATTTTTAGTATTCACTCTCTTTTCTGCTATATGCATATATGTAGTTGGAACTCTAAATCAAACATGGTTTGTGCTAACTCTTTGAAACTTGGAACAATAAAGTAGTTCCAAGTTCTATCTCTGTGTTTTGATTCCTATTGATATAGCCCCAAGCAGAGACTGACGAAAATCACTTACGTTGAAAGAAATTGCCAAGCTTCGAAAAAATACGAGTTTTCTGAAATCTCAGCAAACATTTTTTCACCCGACCTTGATGATACTCAGTTAATGATCAGTCCTCCAATCCCACTTGGCTCACCAAGTTTCGTTCTTCTAGGTAAAACCGTTTTTTTTTTTTTTTTTCCAGTAACCGTTTTCATTTTTCGGTTTCACTCTGTTTTCTCCTATATGGATACATGCAATTTGAACGCTAAATCAAACACGGTTTTTGCTAGCTCTTTGAAACATGGCAGAATAAAGTAGTTCCACGTTCTATCTCTATGATTTGTTTCCTATTGATATAGCCCTAGAGAGAGACTGACGAAAATCACGTCATTGAAAAGGGTTGCCAATCTTTCACAAAACTACAAGTTTCCTGAAATCTCAGCAAATATTTTTTCACCCAATCTTGATGATACTTTCAGGTAGTGATAAGTCCTCCAATCTTACTTGGCTCTTTAAATTTCGTTCCTCTAGGTTAAACCGATAGTTTGAAGTAACTGTTTTCATTTCAGGTTTCACTGTCTTTTCTTCTATATGGATACATGTCGTTGGAATTCAAAATAAAACACGGTTTGTGGTAGCTCCTTGAAACATGGCATAATAAAGTAGTTCCAAGTTCTAGCTCTATGCTTTGATTCCTATTGATGTAGCCCCAAGCAGAGACTGAAGAAAATCACTTATATTGAAAGGGGTTGCCAAGCTTCCAAAAAACTAGGAGATACCTGAAATCTCAGCAAACATTCTTTCACCCAAACATGATTATATATTCAGGTACTAATCAGTCCATTAATCCTACTTGGCTCACCAAATTTCATTCTTCTAGGTTAAACCGTTCATTTGCAGTAACCGTTTTCATTTTGAGGTTTCACTGTGTTTTCTCTTATATGGATATATGCAAATGGAACTCTAAATCAAACACGGTTTGTGGTAGCTCTTTGAAACCTGGCAGAATAAAGTAGTTCTGAGTTCTATCTCTATGGTTTGTTTCCTATGGATGTAGCCCAAAGCAGAAACTGACAAAAATCACTTTCATTGAAAGGGGTTGCCAAGCTTCCTAAAAACCACGAGTTTCCTGAAATCTCAGCAAATATTTTTTAACCCAATCTTGATGATAGTTTCAGGTAATGATCAGTACACCAATCCCACTTGGCTCACCAAATTTCGTTCTTCTAGGTTAAAACGTTCCTTTGCAGTAACCGTTTTTATTTTAAGTTTCATGCTCTTTTCAATATATGGATACATGAAATTGAAACTCTAAATCGAACACTGTTTGTGCTTGGTCTTTGAAACTTGGCATAATAAAGTAGTTCCAAGTTCTCTCTCTATGCTTTGATTCCTATTGATGTAGCCCAAAGCAGAGACTGACGAAAATTCCTTTCATTGAAAGAGGTATCAAGCTTTCAAAAAACTAGGAGTTTCCTGAAATCTCAGCAAATATTTTTTCACCCAATCTTGATGAACATTCAGGTAATGATTGGTAAACCAATCCCAGTTACCTCACCATATTTCGTTCTTCTAGGTAAAGCCGTTCGTTTGCAGTAACCATTTTCAATTTTAGGTTTCACTCTGTTTTCTCTTATATGGATACATGCAGTTTGAACACTAAATCAAACACGGTTTTGCTAGCTCATTGAAACTTGGCAAAATAAAGTAGTTATAAGTTCTGTTTCTATAGTTTCTTTCCAATTGATGTAGAACCAAGCAGAGACTGAGAAAAAATCACTTTCATTGAAATAGGTTCCCAAGCTTCCAAAAAACTACGAGTTTACTGAAATCTCAGCAAACATTTTCTCACCGAATCTTGATGATACTTTCAGGTAATGATCAGTACACCCATCCCACTTACCTCAAAAAATTTGTTTCTTCTAGGTAAAACCGCTCGTTTGTAGTAACCGTTTTCATTTTTAGTTTTCACTCTGTTTTCTTCTATATGGATACATGCAGTTGGAACTCTAAATCAAACATGGTTTTTGCTAGCTATTTGAACCATGGCAGAATAATGTAGTCTCGAGTTCAATCTCTATGGTTTGTTTCCTATTGATGTAGCCCAAAGCAGAGACTGACGGAAAGTACATTCAATAAAAGAGGATTCCATGCTTCCAAAAAACTACGAGTTTCCTGAAATCTCAGCAAAAAGTTTTTCACCCAATCTTGATGATACTTTCAGGTAATGATCCGTCCACCAATCCCAATTGGCTCACCAAATTTCGTTCTTCTGGCTTAAACCGTTCTTTTGTAATAACCATTTTCACTTTTAGGTTTCACTCTGTTTTCTCCTATATCGATATATGCAGTTGGAACTCTAAATAAAACACAGTTTCTGCTACCTCTTGAAACCTGGCACAATAAATTAATTCCATGTTCTATCTCTATGATTTGATTCCTATTGATGTAGCCCAAAGAAGAGACTTACAAAAATCACTTATATTGAAAGGGGTGGCCAAGCTTCCAAAAACACGAGTTTCCTGAAATCTCAGCATACATTTTTTCACCAAATCTTGATGATACTTTCAGGTAATGATCCGTCCACAAATCCCAATTGGCTCACCAAATTTTGTTCTTCTAGGTTAAACCGTTCCTTTGTAATAACCGTTTTCACTTTAAGGTTTCACTCTGTTTTCTCGTATATGGATATATGCAGTTGGAACTCTAAATCAAACACAGTTTCTGCTAGCTCTTTGAAACTTGGCACAATAAATTAGTATAATGTTGAATCTCTATGATTTGATTTGATTTGATGTTGCCCCAAGCAGAGACTGACGAAAATCACTTATATTCAAAGGGGTTGCCAAGTTTTCAAAAACACGAGTTTTCTGAAATCTCAGCAAACATTTTTTCACCCAATCTTGATGATACTTTCAGGTAATTATCAGTACACCAATCCGACTTACCTCACATAATTTGGTTCTTCTAGGTAAAAGAGATCATTTGCAGTAAACGTTTTCATTTTTAGGTTTCACTCTCTTTTCTGCTATATAATTTTTTTCAGTTGATACTCTAAATCAAACACGGTTTGTGCTATCTCTTTGAAACTTGGAATAATAAAGTAGTTCCAAGTTCTGTCTCAATGGTGTGTTTCCTAACGAAAATCACATTAAAATGTGTTGCCAAGCTTCCAAAAAACTACGAGTTTCCTTAATTCTCAGAAAACATTATTTCACCCAATATTAATGATACTTTCAAGTAATGATCAGTCCACCAATCCCAATTGGCTCACCAAATTTCATATTTCTAGGTTAAACCATTCGTTTGGAGAAACCGTTTTTTTTTTTTTTTTTTTTTTTTTTTTTTTAGGTTTCCCTCTGTTTTCTCAAATATGGATACATGCATTTGGAACTCTAAATCTAACACTGTTTGTGCTACCTCTTTGAAACTTGGCATAATAAAGTACTTCCAAGTTCTATCTCTATGCTTTGATTCCTATTGATGTAGCCCCTATCAGAGACTGACGAAAATCACTTTGATTGAAAGGGGTTGCCAAGCTTTCAAAAAACGACGAGTTTTCTGAAATCTCACGAAGCATTTTTTTACCCAAAGTTGATGATTCTTTCAGGTAACAATCAGCACACCAATCCCTCTTGGCTCACCAAATTTGGTTCTTCTAGGTAAAAGCGTTCGTTTACAGTAACCGTTTTCATTTTTAGGTTGCACTCTGTTTTCTCCTACAAAGATATATGCAGATGAATCTCTAATTGAAACATGGATTGTTCTAGCTGTTTGAAAATTGGCAATGAAGTAGTTTTAAGGTTTATATCTATGGTTTGTTTTCTATTGATGTAGCCCCAAGCAGAGAAGTACAAAAAACACTTTCATTGAAAGGGGTTGCCAAGCTTCTAAAAAACTACGAGTTTCCTGAAATCTCAGCAAACATTTTTTCACCCAATCTTGATGACACTTTCAGGTAATTATCAGTACCCCAATCCCACTTGGCTCACCAAATTTCCTTCTTCTAGGTTACACCGTTCCTTTGCAGTAAACGTTTTCATTATAGGGTTTCACTCTCTTTTCTCCTGTATGCATACATGCAATTGGAACTCTAAATCAAACACGGTTTGTGCTAGCTTTTTGAAACATGGCATAATAAATTAGTTCCAAGTCCTATCTGTATGCTTTGATTCGTATTGATGTAGCCCCAAGCAGAGACTGACGAAAATCACATACATTGAAAGGGGGTGCCAAGCCTCCAAAAAAACTACGAGTTTCCTGATATCTCAGCAAACATTTTTTCACCTAATCTAAATGATACTTTCAGGTAATTATCAGTCCACCAATCCCACTTGGATCACAAAATTTCGTTGTCCTAGGTAAAAGTGTGCGTTTGCAGTAACCAATTTAATTTTTAAGTTTCACTCTCTTTTCTCCTACATAGATACATGCAGTTTGAACTCTAAATCAAACACGGTTTTTGTTAGCTCTTTGTAAAAAGGCATAATAAAGTAGTTCCAAGTTCTATCTCTATGCTTGAATTCCTATTGATGTATCCCCAAGCATAGACAGATGAAAAAGACATACATTGAAAGGGGTTGCCAAGCTTCCAAAAAACTATGAGTTTCCTTAATTCTCAGCAGACATTACTTAAACCAATCTTGATGACACTTTCAGAGAATGATCAGTCAACCAATCCCACTTACATCATCAAATTTTGTTTTTCTAGGTAAAACTGTTCGTTTACAGTAACCGTTTTCATTTTTAGGTTTCACTCTGTTTTCTCCTATATGGATACATGCAGTTGGAACACTAAATCAAACAAGGTTTGTGCTAGTTTCTTGGAAATTGGCATAATAAAGTCATACCTAGTTCTATCTCTAAGCTTTGATTCCTATTGATGTAGCCCCAAGCAGGGACTGACGAAAATCACTTACATTAAAAGGGTTTGCAAAGCTTCCAAAAAACTATGAGTTTCCTGAATTCTCAGCCAACATTTTTTCACCCAGTATTGATGACACTTTCAGAAAATGATCAGTCCATTATTCCCACTTGGCTGACCAAATTTCGTTCTTCTAGGTTAAACCGTTCGTTTGCAGAAACCGTTTTCATTTTGAGGTTTCACTCTCTTTTCTCCTATAAAGATACATGCAATTGAAACTCTAAATCAAACACGGTTTGTTCTAGCTCTTAGAAACATGGCATAATAAAGTAGCTCCAAGTTGTGTCTGTATGCTTTAATTTCTATTGATGTAGCCCCAAGCAGAGACTGACGAAAATCACTTATAGAAAGAGGTTGCCTAGCTTCCAAAAAACTACGAGTTTCCTGAAATCTCAGCAAACATTTTTTCACCGAATCTTGATGATACTTTAAGGTAATGATCAGTCCACCAATCATACTTGGCTCACCAAAGTTCGTTTTTCTAGGTTAAACTGTTTCCAGTATCCTTTTTCATTCTTAGGTTTCTCTCTGTTTTCTCCTATATGGATAATTGCATGTGAAACTCTAAATCAACCAGGGTTTGTGCTAGCTCTTTGAAACTTGGCACAATAAAGTAGTTCCAAGCTCTATCTCTATGCTTTGTTTCCTATTGATGTAGCCCCAAGCAGAGACTAATTAAAATCACTTTTATTGAAAGAAGTTGGAAAGCTTCCAAAAAAATAGAAGTTTCCTGAAATCTCAGCAAATTTTTTTCACCCAATCTTGATGATACTTTCAGGTGATGATCAGTACCCCAATCCCACTTGGCTCACCAAATTTCGTTCTTCTAGGTTAAACTTTTCATTTGCATTAACCATTTTTATTTTTAAGTTTCACTCTGATTTTTCCTATATGGATGAATGCAGTTGAAACTCTAAATCAAACGGGTTCGTGCTAGCTCTTTGATACTTGGCACAATAAAGTAGTTTCAAGTTTTATCTCCATGGTTTGTTTCCTATTGATGTAACCTCAAGCAGAGACTGAAGAAAATCACTTTCATTGAAAGTGTTGCCAAGCTTCCATAAAATTACGAGTTTCCTGAAATCTCAGCAAACATTTTTTCACCCAATCTTGACAAAACTTTTAGGTAATGATCAGTACAAAATCCCACTGGGCTCAACACATTTTGTTCTTCTCAGTACAACTGTTCTTTGCAGTAACCGTTTTCAATTTTAGGTTTCACTCTGATTTCTCCTATATGGATACATGCAGGTGAAACTCTACATTAAACACGGTTTGTGCTAGCTTTTTGAAATTTGACACAATAAAGTAGTTCTGAGTTCTATTTCTATGGTTTGTTTCCTATTGTTCCAGCTCCAAGCAGAGGGTGACGAGAATCACTTTCACTGAAAGGGTTGCCAAGCTTCCAAAAAACTACGAGATTCCTGAAATTTCAGCAAATATTTTTTCACCCAAACTTGATGATACTTTCAGGAAATGATCAGTACAACAATCCCACTTGTCTCATCGAATTTTGTTCTTCTAGGTTAAACCGTTCGTTTACACTAACCGTTTTCATTTTTATGTTTCACTCTGAGTTCTCCTATATGGATACATGCAGTTAAAACTCTAAATCAAACATGGTTCCTGCTAGCTCTTTGAAACATGGCACAAAAAAATAGTTCTGAGTACTATTTCTATGGTTTGTTTTTTATTACTGTAGCCCAAAGCAGAGACTGACGAAAATCACTTTCATTGAAAGGGTTGCCAAGCTTTCATAAAACAATGAGTTTCCTGAAATCTCAGAAAACATTTTTTTACCCAAAATGATGATACTTTCAGGTCGTGATCAGTACAACAATCCCATTTGGATCACCAAATAACGTTCTAATAAGTTAAACCCTTTCTTTGCAGTAACCGTTTTCATTTTTAGGTTTTACTGTGTTTTCCCTTATATGGATACATGTATTTGGCACTCTAAATCAAACACGGTTTTTGCTAGCTCTTTGACCCTTGGCACAATAATGTAGTTCCGTGTTCTACCTATATGGTTTGTTTCCTACTGTTGTAGCCCTAAGCAAAGACTGAGGAAAATCACTTTCATTGAAAGGGGTTGCCACGCTTCCAAAAAACTATGAATTTCCTGATATCTTAGCAAATATTTTTTCACCCAATCTTGATGGTACTTTCAAATAATGATCACCAATCCCACTTGGCTCACCACATTTTGTTCTTCTAGGTTCAAATTTTCATTTGCAGTAACCGTTTTCATTTTTAGTTTTCACTCTGATATCTCCTATATGGATACATGCAGGTGAAACTCTACATCAAGCACAGTTTGTATTAGCTCTTTGAAACTTGTCACAATAAAGTAGTTCTGATTTCTATCCCTATGGATTGTTTCTTATTGATGTAGCCCCAAGAAGAGACTGACGAAAATCACTTTCATTGAAAGGGGTTGCCAAGCTTCTAAAAAACTACGAGTTTCCTGAAATCTCAGCAAAAATTTTTTCACCCAAACTTTATGATACTTTTAGGTAATGATCAGTACAACAATTCCACTTGTCTCACCAAATTTCGTTCTTCTAGGTTAAACCGTTCATTTGCAGTAACCGTTTTAATTTTTGGTTTCACTGTGTTTTCTCCTGTATGAATACATGCAGTTGGAACTCTAAATCAAACATGTTTTTTGCTAGCTCTTAAAACTTGGAACAATAAAGTAGTTTTGAGTTCTATCTTAATGCTTTGTTTCCTATTGATGTAGCCCCAAGCAGAGCCTGACGAAAAACACTTTCATTTAAAGGTGTTTTGGAGCTTCAAAAAACCGTTTTCATTTTTGGTTTCACTCTGTTTTCTCCTGTATGAATACATGCAGTTGGAACTCTAAATCAAACATGGTTTTTGCCAGCTCTTAAAGCTTGGAACAACAAAGTAGTTTCGAGTTCTATCTCTATTGTTTGTTTCCTATTGATGCAGCCCCAAGCAGAGACTGAAGAAAATCACTTTCATTGAAAAGGGTTGCCAAGCTTTCAAAAACTACGAATTTCCTGAAATCTCAGAAAATATTTGTTCACCCAATCTTGATGATACCTTCAGGTAATGATCAGTACACCAAGCCCACTGGCTCACCACATTTTGTTCTTCTACGTTAAACCATTTTTTTTGCAGTATTCGTTTTCATTTTTAAGTTTCACTCTGATTTCTCCTATATGGATACATGCAGGTGGAACTCTAAATCAAAGACGGTTTGTGCTAGCTCTTTGAAACTTGGCACAATAAAGTAGTACTGAGTTCTATCTTTATGGTTTGTTTCAGGTTGATTCAGCCCCAAGCAGAGACTGACGAAAATCACTTTTATTGAAAGGGGTTGCCAAGCTTCCAAAAAACTACGAGTTCCCTGAAATCTGAGCAAACACTTTTTCACCCAGTCTTGATGATACTTTCAGGTAATGATCAGTGCACCAATCCCACTTGGCTCACCAGATTTTGTTCTTCTAGGTTCAACCGTTTGTTTGCAGTAACCATTTTCAATTTAGGTTTCACTCTGATTTGTCTTATTTGCATACATGCAGGTGAAACCCTACATCAAACACGGTTTGTGCTAGCTCTTTGAAACTTGGCACAATAAAGTAGTTCTCAGTTCTATCCCTATGGTTTGTTTCCTATTAATGTAGCCCCAAGAAAAGACTGACAAAAATCACTTTCATTTAAAGGGGTTGCCAAGCTTCCAAAAAACTACGAGTTTCCTAATATCTTAGCAAATATTTTTCCCCCAATCTTGATGGTACTTTCAGGTAATGATCAGTACACCAATCCCACTTGGCTCACCACATTTTGTTCTTCTAGGTTCAACCTTTTGTTTGCAGTAACCATTTTCATTTTTAGGTTTCACTCTGATTTCTCCTATATGGATACATGCAGGTGAAACTCTACATCAAACACGGTTTGTGCTAGCTCTTTGAAACTTGTCACAATAAAGTAGTTCTGAGTTCTATCCCTATGGTTTGTTTCTTATTGATGTAGCCCCAAGAAGAGACTGACGAAAATCATTTTCATTTAAAGGGGTTGCCAAGCTTCCAAAAAACTATGAGTTTCCTTACATCTCAGCAAATATTTTTTTTACCCAATCTTGATGATACTTTCAGGTAGTCATCAGTACACCAATCCCAGTTGGCTCACCAAATTTCGTTCTTCAATGTTAAACCGTTCGTTTTCATTAACCGTTTTTATTTTTAGGTTATACTCTGATTTCTCCTATATGGATACAAGCAGCTGGAACTCTAAAACAAACACGGTTTGTGCTAGCTCTTTCAAACTTGGCAAAATAAAGAAGTTTTAATTTCTATCTCTATAGTTTGTTTCCTATTGATGCAGCCCGAAGCAGAAACTGAAAAAAATCACTTTCATTTAAAGGGATTGCCTAGCTTCCAAAAACTACAAATTTCCTGAAATCTCAGAAAATATTTGTTCACCCAATCTTGATGATACCTTCAGGTAATGATCAGTACACCAAACCCACTGGCTCACCACATTTTTTTCTTCTACATTAAATCGTTCTTTTGCAGTAACCATTGTCATTTTTAGGTTTCACTCTGATTTCTCATATATGGATAAATGCAGGTGAAACTATACATCAAACACGGTTTTTGCTAGCTTTTTTAAACTAGGCACAATAAAGTAGTTCTGAGTTCTATCTCTATAGTTTGATTCCTATTGATGCAGCCCCAAGCAGAGACTGACTAAAATCACTTTCATTTATAGGGTTTGCCCAGCTCCCAAAAAACTACGAGTTCCCTGAAATCTGAGAAAACACTTTTTCACCCAGTCTTGATGATACTTTCAGGTAATGATCAGTGCACCAAACCCAGTTGGCTCACCAAATTTCGCTCTTCTAGGTTAAACCGTAAGTTTGCAGTAACCATTTTCATTTTTAGGTTTCACTCTGTTTTCTCCCCATATGGATACATGTACTTGGAACTCTAAATCAAACATGTGTGTGCTAGCTCTTTGAAACTTGGCATAATAAAGTAATTCCAAGTTGTATCTCTTTTCTTTGGTTTCTATTGATGTTGCTCCAAGCAGAGACTGACGAAAATCACTTTCATTCAAAGGGGTTGCCAAGTTTCTGAAAAAATATGAGTTTCCTGAAATCTCAGCAAAATTTTTTTTTTTACTCAATTTGATGATAATTTCAGGTAATGATGAATACACCAATCCCACTTGTCTCACCAAATTTTGTTCTTCTTGGTTAAAGCATTCGTTTGCCGTAACCATTTTTTTTTTTTTTAGGTTTCACTATGTTTTCTCCATTATGAATACAAGCAGTTGGAACTCTAAATTAAACACAGTGTGTGCTAGCTCTTTGAAACTTGGCACAATAAAGTAGTTCCGAATTTGATCTCTATGCTTTGTTTCCTATTGATGTAGCCCTATGCAGAGACTGAGGAAAATCACTTTCATTGAAAGCAGTTGCCAAGCTTCCAAAAAACTACGAGTTTCCTGAAATTTCAGCAAACATTTTATCACCCAATCTTGAAGTTATTTTCAGGTAATGATCAGTACACAAATCCCACTTGGCTCACCAAATTTCATTCTTCTAGGTTAAACTGAAAGACCCCCGTTTTCCTGTCCAAAGAGAATTACATGAAACACTGGCTGCACAAAGCAAGAGGGATTTATTGAGACACAGGCACCTGCGAGTGCCCAGCAGAACCTCACCCAGAGCTTTGTTGAGCTGGCACACCGGGCTAGTTGATACAGAAATTTTTATAGGGTAAAGGGGCAGTTATCGCGTGCGGTAAACAATAGGTTAATTTTAAACGCAGCATATAGGCTACCTAAAGGGCACAGTTGTTTTTCATTGCATGTTACTGAGAAAGAACCACATAAAAGCTACATATTTGCACTCTGGTCCTCTTGTTCCTGGTTATTCAGGCATGCCTCGGGACCTGGTTCTCTGTCTCTTCTCAACCGGTTACACCTAACTAATTATCTGAAAAACACCTCTGGTGCCTGCATAGGTTTGTGACATGCCTCGGTGGTTTTGCAACTAGGCCTGACGTTGTTGGGCTGAGGTCTTTCATTCCCCCATTTTTCTTGATTATGGATAGAATCTTATATCTATTGTCCTGTGATTTTCCTGAGTCATTCCCAGCATGGCCTCCATTTTAGATTCCACTCTATATTAGACCCGATTTACCTAACTACACTGACTGCTTAACTTTAAATCTGGTTTCATTTCCCCCTCTAATTTGGAATCTCCTTACTACTGTAAGGAAAGGGGGCGAAGATCTTTCTGACTTATTCAGGATGACAAAAATGGGCAATGTTGGGGCAAGCACTTTGGAGTCCCCTTTTAAAAATCGGGCCTATCGAGTGGTCCATGATGGGCTGGAGGGCCATTTGAGTGATGGGTCGTCTATAAGAGAAACAAGAATTCATTAGTACTGGAACCATATTGATGCAGCAATAAATGCCATAGTACAGGAATATGCCAATGAGTATGATGGCAAAGACAAAGACTAACAATGTTTTTCACCAGGAAGTACCAAGAAGCAGAAGCTAAGATACTGTTTTCATGATAAAGTTGCTGAGGACATGGCTTCTATCTGAGCATGTAAATCTTTAAGGATATTTGTCACATTGACAAAATTTTCAGAGATGTAAACACAACATTTAACTCTTAGGGTTACAGTTGTCCTTTCCTTAAGATATAGTTTAATAATTTAATATCATCTGATTTTGCAAAATCCTTTTACTAGTATGACCTGTATCTAATAGAGAAATCTAATTCTGTTACTTAGGGCTGGATAACCATACTAGCAAACACCAAGCCTACCTGTGTAGGTTAGTAATATCTGTGGGCCTTAAACTAAAAAACTACTCTGGCAGTTTCTTTTGATAGATATCAGGCATTCTTACCTAAGAATCTTTTTTGTAGCCTCCAGTCTACTTATGGTTGGAGGTTACATTTAACTATTATTATTATTTAAAATGTCTAGGAACAACTGTGTTTTGGCTTTTGACTGTCTTTGCTAAGTGTTTAAGATGAAGCATGTCAAACTGACTTCTGTTTTTATATCAGTCAGCTCAGTCTCCTGGGAGTGCTCGGAAACTTCACAGCAGCTTCTCAGTTCTGCTAGTGCCATCTGTGCTAGGATGGGTCCAGGCCTTGCTTGACCACATGGCTTTCTTCGGAAGCATCAGGGATGTCTCCCTTTTCTGATGACCCTCCTCTTCACAGCAAATGCACTGATTGGCTTTCTGTCCTCCACTGGTCTCATTAATCTCCCTGATCAGGAGGTTATGTGGCCTAGAGTTGCAAAGCCCTTTGGATAAGTCCCCTATCCCTGACTCAGACTGACTCAGAGGGCAAGAGCCAAATTTTTAATTTTAAAACTTAATCTTAAACATCCAGCAAATAAGTCAACAGCCTTATATTTAGAGCACTGGGCTTTAATGTCTATCTCTCTATCCTGTAGGTGATAACTTCTTGTCTTAAGTTAACCCAGGTTGTTAGTACCTCTGTAAAACTTTAACAGGCAATCTTTAAACCATCTAAAAGCAAACTACAAAACAAAACTAATTAGGATAAAAACATATTTAGTTTATGTAATAGCTACCTTGAATTCTGGCAGAGTTATACATTATAATTCCCTGTTTGAGGTCCTGGCAATCGTGACAAAAACCAACTTTTGGACACAACTTTAAATGCACTGAAATCTGGCCTACTTCTTTCATAGTCACTTTCACATGAGATTGGACATAGAGCACATAGAGCCTTATCTCAAGTAAGGCGGGGCTCATTATAAGTCTTAAATTTTGGAGCTGATCTTTACTTTTTAGACATCATTTTACAAAGTTTAGAAAAATTGTTGTTCAAATTTACATGAATATTAGCTAACACAACATAATAGTACATCTAAAACATGAATTGAAAAAAGCTGAAAGCTTTTGACTTTTTGTAGAGAAGTAGCAAAGTAATTTTGTGTTTTGCAATAAAACCTTTAAATAGATTAGGCTCTCATTAACTTAAAAGTACATCTAAATTGTATCTTAGTGTAAAAAGTAACATGGAACATTACATAACTTATTGATAACAAGTCCAGTTATAGAACACAAATGATATAAATAAAATTCCAACATGTTTTTTAAGCCTAAATTACCATACACTGTTAGAATACCAGTTTGATATAATGTTGTTTTTAAAGCTTTTACCTTATAGACTTGTATACCTGAAATATGTGAACACAAAAATGGTACTAATTACATTGATGTTCTTATATTAACCAAGTTTAGCTTTAAAAGAAATAACATAGCACAATTTTCTAAAACAACAGCACTTGTTTAACCAGCTGTTTAATTTCTTTAAGATTACTTGCTCAAAAACGTACACAGACTTTTTTATATCATTTACTTAAATCTTTTTACTTAATTATATAGACTCTTATCCAGGAATCTAGAACCTTTTAGTTTCTTTTTTTTAATCTGTTAACCTCCTTTTGTTCACATTTTGAAACAATACTTTTAAATTTTTGAATTTAAGCAGATTATTTCATAGACATCAACATTTTATTAGGGCCTTTTTGAACACCTAGAAAAACTTATAAGCTTAATTTTAAAGACATCTTTACTTTCATCTGTTTACCCAATTTAAATTGAACCATTTGAATCACGTGAATCAAAGATATTTGAATCCATTTTTAAATTTTTCATGAGCGCTCCTCATCTGTCAATTGTCATATCACTGCAGGATATATGGATATATACACATACAGACATACCGACATACAACACGTAATACAAGTGTAACACATAACACAATGATGAAGGTCTTACAGCTTTCTCAGGTGAAATCTCACTGTAATGTTAGAAAAACTCCAGTTGATCAAAAATAGAACTTATCAGAAAAACATTAACTTGTCTGTAGGAACAAAATCATGAGCTCAAAAAAAAAAAATACAGAATCTAAGGAAAAAGCAAAAGTCCTAAAAAGTTAACCGGCCAGTAATTAGTAAATTCCATACAATTTACTCTTTTGTTTAATCTAGTTTGAGTTCAGGTAAAAGACATCTTTACATTTTTTTTTCTTCCTTGGGCCTGAGCTCCAAGCTGCTTCTGTTTGCATATCAGCTTAAGCACTGGCTGAGGTCTGGAAGGAACTGGGAAAACCGGAATTCTGAGCAGAAACTTTATTTCTAAGGCATGTTAACCATAAGTTACAATTTATCTTTCTACACTAGAAAAATTAGCTCACACAAAACTGAAAATAGGATCTTTCTTGATGATATAAAAGCCACAATCAGAAGAAGTTTCTTCAGGATCATTAAGCTACTTTCTTTGTTCTGAAATTTCTAAAGTAGTATTAAGTTACATCAAATCACCTGAAAAAAAATTTTACACACTACCATGTATATCTAAAATTAAGCTTTGAAAATTTCCAAGACTGTTGCTCATTAATGTCATTTTAATAAGCCAGACCAACGTTTTAATTTAACATTTTTTTCTAAATTTTACACAGAGAGAAAACGATACCAAATTATAATTTACTATCCTTGCCCAAATCAATGCACTGTATACCTAGTGAAATCTCCTTAGGCTACCCAATTCAAAGATTGATGAAAAAATAAAACTGAATGTTTGGGAGTTACTTTCCAACTTGGAAGTAGAGTTCTTTTAATTTTCTATCCTAAGTATTTAAGTTCTCTGGTATGAACTATCTAAAATCTTAAACTAAACAACTACTTAAACCCAACTTTTAACTGCAAGATTGTGCAATGATTCAGAAACGCATTCAGATACCAGATTGTTACAAAAAAAAGCACATTTAGCCAAAATCATTCCCAAGAAACAATCTATAATAACCTTTAAAATAGACCGGATAAGAGAAAAATCTCCAGGTTTTTAATTTTATTTCAATGACACCTTATATTTCCCATGAGTAGACCAGATGTTTTCTTGAAGGGAGAGGGAGTTTGTACTTTGATCGGCCCAAATTTGTTTTTTGATTCTTTTTCCTCAGTGAGTCCAAGATTTTTTTCTAAAAATGTCTCTCTTGGTAGCTTAAAGAACACAGCTCTTTTTAAACATTAGGCAGTAAAACAGACTATTGAAAGTTACCTATGCACCTTAGGAAACCTGGGCAAATTTTGCTAATTATCTCATGTCTTTCTCAGTACTGCAACCTGAATTGCTAACATTTCTGACCTGCGAAGGAAGGGAAGCATCCAGGAGGAATGGATGCGGGGCTGGGAGAGAGAAAAATGCACCTCAAATAGACATGGGGTGCCTGCACTTACCTCGGTGTAGAATCTCAGTCGGAGACAGAATTTATGACTGAAATGTTCGGCTCCCATCCCCAAAGCCAATTCAGGGTTAAATGTTCCTTCCTTATGTCAGCCCGCATTGAGTGTTGGCCATTCCGCAGTGCAGAGTGTTATCCATTTTTTTCTCTTGACTTCTACCGAGAGGTTATCTAACCGATTCCAGAGGTCCTGCCAATGGTTGAGGGTGAGACTCAAAGAGGTCGTGATTTATTGCCCCATGTTAGTTTTAGATGAGGAGATAGAATACAGAGACAGAAACAATAATACAATAATCACAATAACACTGCAATCAGACCAAATAGAAAGAGCGCTGCGCGGCTTCAAAACAAGTGGCTTATGCGGAACTGAAGCCCCGTCACTGCCTACAAAACCAAATGGCTTAGGCGGAGCAGAAGCTTCGCTGCTGCCTACAAAGTGATCCCCGGGACGTCTCCCAGGGTGGCAGATGAGAAGTCTGAGTTCATCAACTCCTTCTCAAGCTGCCCAAAATACAAGGTGACTATGTGTAATAGTACAAATGCGGCGCATAGAAACAAAGTATCAGTCAAGGGTTACAAACATAGAAGTGAGACCAGAGGACACGACAAACACGACATGAGCTGGCCAGCTTACCTCCCAGTGATGCCGGGTGGTCCTAAGGCAAAGATCCGGATGG
Source organism: Ictidomys tridecemlineatus (assembly GCF_052094955.1). Classification (NCBI taxonomy): domain Eukaryota; kingdom Metazoa; phylum Chordata; class Mammalia; order Rodentia; family Sciuridae; genus Ictidomys; species Ictidomys tridecemlineatus. The sequence goes on along the minus strand of NW_027521159.1, from coordinate 90,675 downwards.
GGTGGGGGAGGGGCAAATCTCAGTGGAACCTCCAAAATGAAAGACACCCGTTTCCCTGTCCAAGGAGAATCACACGAAACACTGGCTGCAAAAAGAAAGAATGGTTTATTGAGACACAAGCGCCATCAGGTGCCTAGCAGAACCTCAGCCGGAGCTTTGGTGAGCTGGCACACCGGGCTTGGGGATACAGAAATTTTTATAGGGTAAAAAGGCAGTTATCGCGCGGTAAAGAATAGGTTAATTTTAAACACAGCATATAGGCTACCTAAAGGGAAAAGTTGTTTTTCACTGTATGTTACTGAAAAAGAACCACATAAAAGCTACATGTTTGCACTCTGGTACTCTTTTTTCTGCTTATTCAGGCAAGCCTCGGGACCTCCTTCTCTGTCCTTTCACAACCTGTTACACCGAACTAATTATCTGAAAAACACCTATGGTGCCTGCATAGGTTTGTGACATGCCTCAGTGGTTTTGCAACTAGGCCTGACATTGTTAGGCTGGGGTCTTTCAAAACCGTTCGTTTGCAGTAACCGTTTTAATTTTTAGGTTTCTCTCTTTTTTCTCCTATATGGATACAGGCAGTTGGAACTCTAAATCAATCACGGTTTCTGCTATCTCTTTAAAACTTGGCACAATAAAGTAGTTTCGAGTTCAGTCTCTATGGTCTTTTTCGTATTGACGTAGCCCCAAGCAGTGACTAACAAAAATCACTTTCATTGAAAGGGGTTGCCAAGCTTACAAAAAACTACGAGTTTCCTGAAATCTCAGCAAACATTTTATTACCCAATCTTCATTATACCTTCAGGTAATGATCAGTACACCAATGCCACTTGGCTCACCAAATTTTTTTCTTCTAGGTAAAACCGTTCATTTGCAGTAACCGTTTTAATTTCTAGGTTTGACTCTGATTTCTCCTACATGGATACGTGCAGTTGAAACCCTACATCAAACAAGTTTTGTGCTAGCTCTTTGAAACTTGGCACAGTAAAGTAGTTCCAAGTTCTATCTCTATGCTTTGATTCCTATTGATGTAGCCCCAAGTAGAGAGTGACGAAAATCACTTAAATTGAAAGGTGTCCAAGCTTCCAAAAAACTACGAGTTTCCTGAAATCTCAGCAAATATTTTTTCACCCAACCTTGATGATACATTCAGGTAATGATCAGTCCACAAATCCCACTTGGCTCACCAAATTTCGTTTTGCTAAGTTAAACAGTTGGTTTGCAGTAACTGTTTTCATTTTGAGGTTTCACTCTCTTTTCTCCTATATGGATACATTCATATGGAACTCTAAATCAAACACGGTTTGTGCTAGCTCTTTGTAACTTGGCATAATAAAGTAGTTTCAAGTTTGATTCCTACTGATTAAGACCCAAGCAGAGACTGACGAAAATCACTTACATTGAAAGGGGTTACCAAGCTTAGACAGAAAGGAGTTGCCAAGCTTCCAATAAACTACGAGTTTCCTGAAATCTTAGCAAACATTTTTACACCCAATCTTGATGATACTTTCAGGTAATGATCAGTCCACCAATTCCACTTACCTCACTATATTTCGTTCTTCTAGGTAAAACCGTTTGTTTACAGTAACCGTTTTCATTTTTAGGTTTCACTCTGTTTTCTCCTATATGGATATATGCAGTTGAAACTCTAAATCAAACACGGTTTGTTCTAACACTTTGAAACTTTGCACAATAAAGTAGTTCTAAGTTCTATCTCTATGCTTTGATTCCTATTGATGTAGCCCCAAGCGGAGACTTACGAAAATCACTTAGATAGAAAGGGGTTGCCAAGCTTCCAATAAACTACGAGTTCCCTAAAATCTTAGAAAACATTTTTACACCCAATCTTGATGATACTTTCAGGTAATGATCAGTCCACCAATCCCACTTACTTCACCATATTTCGTTCTTCTAGGTAAAAACGTTTGTTTACAATAACCGTTTTCATTTTTAGGTTTCACTCCGTTTTCTCCTATATGGATATATGCAGTTGAAACTCTAAATCAAACAAGGTTTGTGCTAACACTTTGAAACTTGGCACAATAAAGTAGTTCAAAGTTCTATCTCTATGCTTTGATTTCTATTGATGTAGCCCCAAGCAGAGACTTACGAAAATCACCTACATAGAAAGGGATTGCCAAGCTTCAAATAAACTACGAGATTCCTGGAACCTCAGCAAATATTTTTTCACTCAATCTTGATGATACTTTCAGGTAATGATCACTTCACCAATCCCACTTACCTAACCAAATGTCGTTCTTCTAGGTAAAACCGTTCAATTGCAATAACCGTTTTATTTTTAGGTTTCACTCTGTTTTCTCCTGTATGGATATATGCATTGTGAGCTCTAAATTAAACACGGTTTGTGCTAGCTCTTTGAAACATGGCACAATAAAGTAGTTCCAAGTTCTATTTCTATTCTTTGATTCCTCTTGATGTAGCCCCAAGCAGAGACTGACGAAAATCACTTACGTAGAGAGGGGTTGCCAAGCTTCCAAAAAACTAAGAGATTTCTGAAATCTCAGCAAACATTTTTTCACCCAATCTTGATGATAATTTCAGGTAATGATCAGTCCACCAATGCCACTTGGCTCACCAAATTTTGTTTTTCTAGGTAAACCCGTTTGTTTGCTGTAACCTTTTAATTTTGAGGTTTCACTCTCTTTTCTCCTATAGGGATACATTCAGTTGAAACACTAAATAAATCACGGTTTGTGATAGCTTTTTGAAACTTGGCACAATAAAGTAGTTCCAAGTTCTATCTCTATGCTTTGATTTCTATTTATAGAGCCTCAAGCAGAGACTGACGAAAATCACTTAAATCGAAAGGGGTTGCCAAGCTTCCAAAAAACTACGAGATTCCTGAAATCTCAGCAAACATTTTTTAAACCAATCTTGATAATACTTACAGGTAATGATCAGTCCACCAATGCCACTTGGCTCACCAATTTTCATTCTTCTAGGTAAACCTGTTCGTTTGCAGTAACCTTCTCATTTCGAGATTTTACGCTCTTTTCTCCTATAGGGATACATTGAGTGAAACACTAAATCAAACACAGTTTGTGATAGCTTTTTGAAACTTGGCACAATAAAGTAGTTCAAAGTTCTATCTCTATGCTTTGATTTCTATTTATGGAGCCTCAAGCAGAGACTGACGTAAGTCACTTACATAAAAAGGGCTGCCAAGCTTCCAAAAACTATGAGTTTCCTGAAATCTCAGCAAACATTTTTTCAACCAATCTTGATGATACTTTCAGGTAATGATCAGTCCACCAATCCCACTTGAGTCACCAAATTTTGTTCTGCTAGGTTAAATCGTTTGTTTGCAGTAACCATTTTCTTTTTGAGTTTTTACTCTCTTTTCTCCTATAGGGATACATTCTGTTGAAACACTAAATCAAACACCGTTTGTGCCAGCTCTTTGAAACTTGGCATAATAAACTACTTCCAAGTTATCTCTCTATGCTTTGATTCCTACTGATGTAGCCCCAAGCAAAGACTGACGAAAATCACTTACATTGAAAGGGTTTGCCAAGCTTCCAAAAAACTACGAGATTCCTTCAATCTCAGTAAATATTTTTTCACCCAATGTTGATGATACTTTCAGGTAATGAGCAGTTTACCAATTTCACTTACCTCACCAAATTTAGTTCTTCCAGGTGAAACTGTTCATTTGCAGTAACCGTTTTAATTTTTAGATTTCACTCTGTTTTCTCCTATATGAATACATGCAATTGGAACTCTAAATCAAACACGGTTTGTGCTAGCTCTTTGAAACATGGCACAATAAATTAGTTCCAAGACTTATCTCTATGCATTGATTTTTATTGTCGTAGCTCCAAGCAAAGACTGATGAAAATCACTTATATAAAGGTGTTGCAAACTTCCAAAAAACTATGAGATTTCTGAAATCTCAGGAAACATTTTTTCACCCAATCTTGATGATACTTTCAGGTAATGATCAGTCCATCAATTCCACTTACCTCACAAAATTTCGTTCTTCTAGGTAAAATTGTTTCTTCATAGTAACTGTTTTCATTTTTAGGTTTCACTCTGTTTTCTCCTATATGAATATATGCAGTTGAAACTCTAAGTTAAACACGGTTTGTGCTAGCTCTTTGAAACCTGGCACAATAAAGTAGTTCCAAGTTCTATTTCTATGCTTTGATTCCTCTTGATGTAGATTGAAGCAGAGACTGACGAAAATCACTTACATAGAAAGGGTTTGCCAAGCTTCCAAAAACCTAAGAGATTAATGAAATCTCAGCAAACATCCTTTTCACCCAATCTTGATGATACTTTCAGGTAATGATCAGTGCACCATTCTAACTTGCATCACCAAATTTCGATTTTCTAGGTTAAACCGTTCATTTGCAGTAACCGTGTTCATTTTGAGGTTTCATACTCTTTTCTGCTTTAGGGATACATTCAGTTGAAACACTAAATCGAACACAATTTGTGCTAGCTATTTGAAACTTGGCATAATAAGGTAGTTCCAAGTTCTGTCTCTATACTTTGATTCCTATTAATGTATCCCAATGCAGAGGATGACGAAAATCACTTCTAGAAACGGGTTGCCTAGCTTCCATAAAACTACGAATTTCCTGAAATCTCAGGAAACATTGTTACACCCAATCTTGATGATACTTTCAGGTAATGATAAGTACACCAATCCCACTTGGCTCACCAAATTTCGTTCTTCTAGGTAAAATCGTTCTTTTGAGTAACCGTTTTAATTTTTAGGTTTCACTCTGTTTTCTCCTATACGGATACATGCAGTTGGAACTCTAAATCAAACACGGTTTGTTCTAGCTCTTTCAAACTTGTGATAATAAAGTAGTTTCAAGATCTATCTCTATGCTTTGATTCCTATTGATGTAGTCCCAAGCAGAGACTGAAGAAAATCACATACATTGAAAGGGGTTGCAAGCTTTAAATTAATTACGAGTTTCCTGAAACCTCAGCAAATATTTTTTTACCCAATCTTGGTGATACATTCAGGAAATGATCAGTCTACCAATCACACTAGGGTCACAAAATTTCGTTCTTCTAGGTTGAACCGTTTGTTTGCAGTAACCGTTTTCATTTTGAGGTTTCACTCTGTTTTCTCCTATGTGGATATATGCAGTTAAAACACTAAATCAAACACAGTTTGTACTAGATCTTTGACACTTGGCATAATAAAGTAGTTCCAAGTTCTATCTCCATGCTTTGATTCCTATTGATGTAGCCCAAAGCAGAGACTGACGAAAATTACTTACATTGAAAGGGGTTGCCAAGCTTCCAAAAAAATACGAGTTTCCTGAAATCTCAGAAGACATTTTTTCACCCAATCTTGATGATACTTTCAGGAAATGATCAGTCCACCAATCACATTAGGCTCACCAAATTTTGTTGTTCTAGGTTAAACCGTTCGTATGCAGTAACTGTTTTCATTTTTAGGTTTAACTAACTTTTCTCCTATATGGATACATGCAGTTGGAACTCTAAATAAAGCACGGTTTGTGCTACCTCTTTGAAACTTGGCATAATAAATTAGTTCCAAGTTCTATCTCAATGATTCGATTTCTATTTATGTAGACCCAAGTAGAGACTGATGAAAATCACTTACATTGAAAGGGGTAGCCAAGCTTCCAAAAAACTACGAGTTTCCTGAAATCTAAGCAAACTTTTTTGCACCCAATCTTGATGATACATTCAGGTAATGATCAGTCCAAAAATCCCACTTACCTCACCAAATTTCGTTCTTCTAGGTAAAACCGTTCGTCTGCAGTAACCGTTTTAATTTTTAGGTTTCACTCTGTTTTCTCCTATATGGGTATATGCAGTTGGAACTCTAAATCAGAAATGGTCTGTTCTAGCTCTTTGAATCTTGGCACAATAAAGTAGTTCCGAGTTCTATCTCTACGCTTTGATTCCTATTGATATAGTCCCAAGCAGAGACTGACGAAAATCACTTACATTGAAAGTTTTTGCCAAGCTTCCAGAAAACTACTAGATTCCTGAAATCTCAGCAAATATTTTTTCACCCAATCTTGATGATACTTTCAGGTAATGATCAGCCTATCAGTCCGACTTGCCTCACTAAATTTTGTTCTTCTAGGTAAAACAGTTCGTTTACAGTAACCGTTTTCATTTTGAGGTTTCACTCTGTTTTCTCATATATGGATACATACATTTGGAACTCTAAATCAAACCCGGTTTGTGATAGCTCTTTGAAACATGGCATAATAAACTAGTTCCAAGTTCTCTCTCTATGCTTTGATTCCTACTGATGTAGGCCCAAGAAGAGACAGACAAAGAAAACTTACATTGAAAGGGGTAGCCAAGCTTCCAAAAAACTACGAGTGTCCTGAAATTTCAGCAAACATTTTTTCACCCAAACTTGATGATACTTTCAGGTCATGATCAGTCCACCAATCTCACTTGGCTCACCAAATTTCTTTCTTCTAGGTTAAACAGTTCGTTTGCAGTAATCGTTTTCATTTTGAGATTTCACTCTGTTTTCTCCTATGTGGATACATGCAGTTGGAAATCTAAATAAAACACGGTTTGCGCTAACTTTTTGAAACTTGGCATAATAAAGTAGTTTTAAGTTCTATCTCTATGCTTTGATTCCTATTGATGTAGCCCCAAGCAGAGAGTGACGAAAATCACTTACATAGAAGGGATGGCCAAGCTTTCAAAAAACTACGAGTTTCCTGAAATCTCAGCAAACATTTTTACATTTAATCTTGATGATAATTACAGGTAATGATAAGTCCACCAATTCCACTTGGGTCAACAAATTTTGTTCTTCTAGGTTTAACAGTTCCTTTGCAGTAACCGTTTTCATTTTTGGTATTCACTCTGTTTACTCCTATATGGATATATGCATTTGGAACTCTAAATCAAACACGGTTTTTGCTAGCTCTTTGAAACTTGGCAGAATAAATTCGTTCGAAGTTCTGTCTCTATGCTTTGATTCCTATTGATCTAGCCCCAAACGGAGAATGATGAAAATCACTTATACAATGGTGTTGCCTAGCTTCCAAAAAACTATGAGATTCCTGAAATCTCAGCACACATTTTTTAACCAAATCTTGATGATACTTTCAGGTAATGATCAGTCCACCAATTCCACTTGGCTCACCAAATTTCGTTCTTCTAGGTGAAACCGTTCTTTTGCAGTAACCGTTTTCATTTTTAGGTTTCACTCTGTTTTCTTCTATATGGATATATGCAATTGGAACTCTAAATCAAATACGGTTTGTGCTAGCTCTTTGAAACTTGGTTCAATAATGTAGTTCCAAGTTTGATCTCTATGCTTTGATTCTTATTGTTGTAGCCCCCAGCAGAGAATGACAAAAATCACTTGCATAAAAAGGGGTTGCCTAGCTTCCAGAAAACTACGAGATTCCTGAAATCTCAGCAAACATTTTTTATTCCAATTTTGATGATACTTTCAGGTAATGATAAGTTCACCATTCCCACTTGGCTCACCAAACTTAGTTCTTTTAGGTAAAACCGTTCGTTTGTAGTAGTCGTTTTTATTTTTAGGTTCACACTGTTTTCTTCTATATGGATATATGCAGATGAAACTGTAAACAAAACACAGTTTGTGCTAGCTGTTTGAAACTTGGCACAATAAAGTAGTTCCAAGTTCTAACTCTCTGCTTTTATTCCTATTGATCTAGCCCCAAGCAAAGACTGACAAAAATCACTTATATAGAAAGGAATTGCCAAGCTTCCAAAAAACTACGAGATTTCTGAAATCTCTGCAAACATTTTTTCACCCAATCTTGATAATACTTTCAGATAATGATCAGTTCACCAATTCCACTTACCACACCAAATTTCTTTCTTCCATGTAAAACGGTTCGTTTGCAGTAACTGTTTTTATTTTTAGGTTTCACTCTCTTTTCTCCTATATGGATACATGAAGATGGAAGTCTAAATCAAACACGGTTTGTGCTAGCTATTTGAAACTTGGCATAATAAAGTAGTTCCAAGTTCTATCTCTATGCTTTGATTCCTATTAATGTATCCCCAAGCAGAGGCTGACGAAAATTACTTTTAGAAAGGGGTTGCCTAGCTTCCAAAAAACTATGAGTTTCCTGAAATCTCAGCAAGCATTTTTTCACTCTTTCTTTGTAATACTTTCAGGTAATAATCAGGAGACCATTCTCACTTACCTCACCAAATTTTGTTTATTCTAGGTAAAGCCGTTCGTTAGCAGTAACCATTTTCATTTTTAGATTTCACTCTGTTTCCTCCTACATAAATACATGCAGTTGGAACTCTAAATCAAACACGGTTTGTGCTAGTTCTTTGAAACATAATAGAATAAAATAGTTTCGAGTTCTATCTCTATGCTTTGATTCGTATTGATGTAGCCCCAAGCAGACACTGACGAAAATCACTTATATTAAAAGGAGTTGCCAAGCATCCAAAAAAACTACGAGTTTCCTGAAATCTCAACAAACATTTTTTCACCCAATCTTGATGATACTTTCATGTAATGATCAATTCACAAATCCCACTTTGCTCACCAAATTTCGTTCTTCTAGGTAAAACCGTTTGTTTACAGTAACCGTTTTCACTTTTAGGTTTCACTCTGTTTTCTCCTATATGGATGCATGCATTTGGAACTCTAAATCACACACGGTTTTTGCTAGCTCTTTAAAACTTGGCATAATAAAGTAGTTCCAAGTTCTATCTCTATGCTTTGATTTCTATTGATGTAGCCCCAAGAAGAGAATGACAAAAATCACTTCTACAAAGGGGTTGACTAGTCCAAAAAAATATGCGTTTCCTGAAATCTCAGGAAATATTTTTTCACCCAATCTTGATGATACTTTCAGGTAATGATCAGTCCACCAGTCCCACTTATCTTACCAAATTACGTTCTTCTAGGTAAAACCATTTGTTTGCAGTAACCATTTTCATTTTTAGGTTTCACTCTCTTTTCCTATATAGATACCTGCAATTGGAAATTTAAATCAAACACGGTTTGTGGTAGCTCTTTGAAACTTGGCATAATAATGAAGTTTCAAGTTTTATCTCTAAGTTTTGATTCCTATTAATGTAGCCCCAAGCAGAGACTGACGAAAATCACTTCTAGAATGGGTTTGCCTAGCCCCCAAAAATATGAGTTTCTTGAAATCTCAGCAATTATTTTTTCACCCAATCTTGATGATACTTTCAGGTAATGATCAGTCCACCAATCCCACTTCACTCACCAAGTTTCGTTCTTCTAGGTAAAACCACTCGTTTGTAGTAACAGTTTTTATTTTTAGGTTTAACTCTGTTTTCTGCTAAATGGATACATGCAGTTAGAACTCTAAACCAAACACAGTTTGTGCTAGCTCTTTGAAACTTGGCATAATAAAGCAGTTGCAAGTTCTATCTCTATGCTTTCATTCATACTGATGTAGCCCGAAGCAGAGACTGTCGAAAATCACTTATTTTGAAAGGGGTTGCCAAGCTTCCAAAAAAACTACGAGTTTATTGAAATCTCAGGAAACATTTTTTCACCCATTCTTGATGATACTTGCAGGTAATGATCAGTCCACCAATCCCACTTACCTCTCCAAATTTTGTTCTTCTAGGTAAAGCCGTTCGTTTACAGTAACCGTTTTCATTTTTAGGTTTCACTTTGTTTTCTACCTTATGGATATATGCAGTTGGAACTCTAAATCAAACACAATTTGTGCTAGCTCTTTGAAACTTGGCATAATAAAGCAGCTCCAAGTTCTATCTGTTTACTCTGATTTCTATTGATGTAGCCGCAAGCAGAGACTGACGAAAATCACTTACATTGAAAGGGGTTACCAAGCTTCCAAAAAACTACAAGTTTCCTGAAATCTCAGGAAACATTTTTTCACCCAATGTTGATGATACTTTCAGGTGTTGATCAGTGGATCAATCGCACTTGGCTCACCAAATTTTTTTTTTCTAGGTTAAATGGTTCGTTTGCAGTAACCGTTTTCATTTTGAGATTTCACTGTGTTCTCCTATATGGATACATGCAGTTGGAACTCTAAATCAAACACAGTTTGTGCTAGCTTTTTGAAACTTGGCACAATAATGTAGTTCCAAGTTTTGTCTCTATTCTTTGATTCCTATTGATGTAGCACAAAGCGGAGACTGACGAAAATCACTCAAATTAAAAGGGGTTGCCAATCTTCAAAATACTACGAGATCCCTGAAATCCCAGCTAACATTTTTTCACCCAATTTTGATGATACTTTCAGGTAATGATCAGTCCACCAATGCCACTTACTGAACCAAATTTCATTCTACTAGGTAAAACCGTTCGTTTACAGTAACCGTTTTCGTTTTTAAGTTTCACTCAGTTTTCTTCTATATGGATACATGTAGTTGGAACTCTTAATCAAAGAAGGTTTTTGCTAGCTCTTTGAAACTTGGCATAAAAAAGAAGTTCGAAGTTCTATCACTATGCTTTGATTCCTATTGATGTAGCCCCAAGCAGAGACTGACGAAAATCACTTATATCGAAAGGGGTTGCCAATCTTCCAAAAAACTACGAATTTTCTGAAATCTCAGCAAACATTTTTTCACCCAGTCTTGATGATACTTTCAGAAATGATCAGTCCACCAATCCTAATTACCTCACCAAATATCTTTCTTCAAGGTAAAACCGTTCATTTGCAGTTACCCTTTTCATTTTTAGCTTTCACTCTGTTTTCTCCTATATGTATAGATGCATTTGCAACTCTAAATCAAACACGCTTTGTGCTAGCACAACAAAACTTGGCACAATAAAGTAGTTTCGAGTTCTATCTCTATGCTTTGATTCCTATTGATGTAATCCTGGCAGAGACTGATGAAAATCACTTATAAAAAGGGGTTTCCTAGCTTTTAAAAAACTACGAGTTTCCTGAAATCTCAGCAAACATTTGTTCACCCAATCTTGATGATACTTTCAGGTAATGATAAGTCCACCAATCCCACTTACCTCACCAAATTTCTTTTTTCTAGGTAAAACCGTTCGTTTGCAGTTACCCTTTTCATTTTTAGCTTTCACTCTGTTTTCTCCTATATGGATACATGCGTTTGGAACTTAAATCAAACAACCTTTGTGCTAGCTAAATGAAACTTGGCACAATAACGTAGTTTCGAGTTCTATCTCTATGCTTTGATTCCTATTGATGTAGCCCCAGCTAAGACTGACGAAAATCACTTATACAAAGGGGTTTCTTAGCTTTTAAAAAACTACGAGTTTCCTGAAATTTCAGCAAACTTTTGTTCACCCAATCTTGATGATACTTTTAGGTAATGATGCGTCCACCAATCTCACTTTCCTCACCGAATTTCGTTCATCTAGGTAAAACCGTTCATTTGCAGTAACCGTATTCATTTTGAGGTTTCACTCTGTTTACTCCTATATGGATACATGCAGTGGAAACTCTAAATCAAACACCGTTTGTTCTAGCTCTTTGAATCGTGGCATAATATCGAAGTTCCAAGTTCTATCTATCTCTGTGCTTTGATTTCTATTGATGTAGCCCCACGCAGAGACTGACGAAAATCACTTACATTGAAAGGGGTTGCCAAGCTTCCAAAAACCTATGAGTTTCCTGAAATCTCAGGAAATATTTTTTCACCCAATCTTGATGATACTTTCAGGTAATAATCAGTCCACCAATCCCACTTGCCTCACAAAATTTCGTTCTTCTAGGTATAACCATTCGTTTGCAGTAAAAGTGTTCATTTTTAGGTTTTACTCTCTTTTCTCCTATATGGATACATGCAATAGGAACTCTAAATCTAAAACGGTTTTTGCTAGATTTTTTAAACTTGGCATAATATTGTAGTTCCAAGTTGTATCTCTATGCTTTGATTCATATTGATGTAGCCGCAAGCAGAGACTGACGAAAATCACTTATATTGAAAGGGGTTGCCAAGCTACCAAAAAACTACCAGTTTTCTGAAATCTCAGCAAATATTTTTTCACCCAATCTTGATGTTACTTTCAGGTAATGATCTGTCCACGATTCCCACTTACCTCACCAAATTTCGTTCTTCTAGGTAGAACCGTTCGTTTGCAGTAACCGTTTATATTTTTAGGTTTCACTCTGTTTTCTCCTATATGGATACATGCATTTGGGACTCTAAATCAAACACGGTTTGTGATAGCTTTTTGAAACTTGGCACAATAAAGTAGTTTCAAGTTATATCTCTATGCTTTGATTCCTATTGATGCAGCCCCAAGCAGAGACTGAAGAAAATCACTTACATAGAAAGGGGTTGCCAAGCTTCTAACAAACTACGAGTTTCCTGAAATCTCAGCTATCATTTTTTCACCCAATCTTGATGATACTTTCAGGTACTGATCAGTCTACCAATCCCACTTGGGTCAGCAAATTTCGTTCTACTAGGTAAAACCGTTCGTTTACAGTAACCGTTTTCGTTTTTAAGTTTCACTGTTTTCTTCTATATGGATACATGCAGTTGGAACTCTAAATCAAACACGGTTTTTGCTAGCTCTGTGGAACTTGGCATAATAATGAAGTTCGAAGTTCTATCTCTATGCTTTGATTCCTATTGATGTAGACCCAAGCAGAGACTGATGAAAATCACTTATATCGAAAGGGGTTGCCAATCTTCTAAAAAGCTACGAGTTTTCTGAAATCTCAGCAAACATTTTTTCACCCAATCTTGATGATACTTTCAGAAATGATCAGTCCACCAATCCCAATTACCTCATCAAATTTCTTTCTTCTAGGTAAAACCGTTTGTTTGCAGTTACCCTTTTCATTTTGAGGTTTCACTCTGTTTTCTCCTATATGGATACATGCGTTTGGAACTCTAAATCAAACACGCTTTGTGCTAGCTCAACGAAACTTGGCACAATAAAGTAGTTTCGAGTTCTATCTCTATGCTTTGATTCCTATTGATGTAACCCCAGCAGAGACTGACGAACATCACTTATACAAAGGGGTTTCCTAGCTTTTAAAAAACTAGGAGTTTCCTGAAATCTCAGCAAACATTTGTTTACCCAATCTTGATGATACTTTCAGGTAATGATCAGTCCACCAATCTCACTTACCTCACCAAATTTCTTTCTTCTAGGTAAAACCGTTCGTTTGCAGTTACCCTTTTCATTTTTAGCTTTCACTCTGTTTTCTCCTATATGGATACATGTGTTTGCAACTCTAAATCAAACACGCTTTGTGCTAGCTCAATGAAACTTGGCACAATAAAGTAGTTTTGAGTTCTATCTCTATGCTTTGATTCCTATTGATGTAGCCCCAGCAGAGACTGATGAAAATCACTTATACAAAGGGGTTTCCTAGCTTTTAAAAAACTACGAGTTTCCTGAAATTTCAGCAAACATTTGTTCACCCAATCTTGATGATACTTTCAGGTAATGATCAGTTCACCAATCCCACTTTCCTCACCGAATTTCGTTCTTCTAGGTAAAACCGTTCATTTGCAGTAACCGTTTTCATTTTGAGGTTTCACTCTGTTTACTCCTATATGGATACATGCAGTGGGAACTCTAAATCAAACACCGTTTGTTCTAGGTCTTTGAATCATGGCATAATATCGACGTTCCAAGTTCTATCTCTGTGCTTTGATTCCTATTGATGTAGCCCCAAGCAGAGACTGACGAAAATCACTTACATTGAAAGGTGTTGCCAAGCTTCCAAAAACCTACGAGTTTCCTGACATCTCAGGAAATATTTTTTTCACCCAATCTTGATGATACTTTCAGATAATGATCAGTCCACCAATCCCACTTTCATCACCAAATTTCGTTCTTCTAGGTAAAACTGTTTGTTTATAGTAACCGTTTTCATTTCAGGTTTCACTTTGTTTTCTCCGATATGGATATATGCATTTGGAACTCTAAATCAAACATGGTTTGTGCTAGCTCTTTGAAATTTGGCACAATAAAGTAGTTTCAAGTTCTTTCTCTATGCTTTGATTCCTATTGTTGTAGCCCCAAGCAGAGACTGACGAAAATCACTTATATAGAAAGGGGTTGCCAAGCTTTCAAAAAACTACGATTTTCCTGAATCTCAGGGAACATTTTTTTCACCAAATTTTGATGATATTTTCAGGTAATGATCAGTCCACCAATCCCACTTACCTCACCAAATTTCGTTCTTCTAGGTAAAACCGTTCGTTTGCAGTTACCGTTTTTTTTTTCTTTTTTTTTTTTTGCTAATAATTTATTTTATTTCTAGCTTAAAGATAATGTGTAAACTAATTATCACCATTTTCTTGGCTGGATCCAAACTTCATACATATTTTCAGTTCAGCTAACACCTGGGCCAGAGATTTTCAGGTATTGGTGAGCAAAATATCACCTGGGAGCTTGTTAAAATACAGTCATCCAGTAGAATAAAATGGGCTTAACTTTCCTATGTTCATATATGAATATATCACTAGTGTAACTCCACATCATGTACAACTACAAGAATGGGAAGTTGTATTCTTTTTTTTTATTGTTGGTCGTTCAAAACATTACACAGTTCTTAATACATCATATTTCACAGTTTGATTCAAGCAAGTTATGAACTCCCAACTTTACCCCGTATACAGATTGCTGTATCACATCAGTTACCCTTCCATTGATTGACATATTGCCTTTCTAGTGTCTGATGTATTCTGCTGTCAGTCCTATTTTCTACTATCTCCCCTTTCCTCTCCTCCCCTCCCCTTTTCTCTCTCTACCCTTTCTACTGTAAATCATTTCTTCCTTTTGTATTATCTTGTCTTACCCCTCCTTTCCTCTTATATATCATTTTGTATCACCCTGAGGATCGCCTTCCATTTCCATGGGATTTCCCTTCTCACTCCCTTTCCTTCCCACCCCTCATCCCTTCTTAATGTAAATTTACTTCTCAAGCTCTTCGTCCCTACCCTGTCCTTGTTTACTCCCCTTATATCAAAGGGGTCATTTGGTATTTGTTTTTTAACAATTGACTACCTTCACTTAGCATAAACTGCTCTAATGCCATCCATTTCTCTCCAAATTCTATGATTTTGTCTTTTCTTAATGCAGAGTAATACTCCATAGTGTATAAATGCCACAATTTTTGTCCATTCATCTATTGAAGGGCATCTAGGTTGGTTCCACAATCTTGCTATTGTGAATTGTGCTGCTATGAACATCGATGCAGCAGTGTCCCTGTAGCATGCTCTTTTTATGTCTTTAGGGAATAGACCAAGAAGGAATAGCTGGGTCAAATGGTGGTTCCATTCCCAACTTTTCAAGAAATCTCCATAATGCTTTCTAAATTGGCTGCACCAATTTGCAGTCCCACCAGCAATGAACAAGAGTGCCCTTTTCCCCGCATCCTCTCCAGCACTTATTGTTGTTTGACTTCCTAATGGCTGCCAATATTACTGGAGTGAGATGGTATCTTAGGGTAGTTGTGATTTGCATTTCTCTGACTGCTAGCGATGGTGAGCATTTTTTCATGTACTTATTGATTGATTGTATGTCCTCCTCTGAGAAGTGTCTGTTCAGGTCCTTGGCCCATTTATTGATTGGGTTATTTGTTATCTTATTGTCTAATTTTTTTTAGTTCTTTGTATATTCTTGTTATTAGGGCTCTATCTGAAGTGTGTGGATTAAAGATTTGTTCCCAGGATGTAAACTCCCTGTTTATCTCTCTTATTGTTTCTTTTGCTGAGAAAAAACTTTTTAGTTTGAGTAAGTCCCATTTGTTGATTCTAGTTGTTAACTCTTGCATTATGGGTGTCCTATTGAGGAATTTGGGGCCCGATCCCACAGTATGTACATCATAACTAACTTTTTCTTCTATCAGATGCCGTGTCTCTGATTTAATATCAAGCTCCTTGATCCATTTTGAGTTAACTTTTGTGCATGGCGAGAGATAGGGATTCAGATTCATTTTGATGCAAATGGATTTCCAATTTTCCCAGCACCATTTGTTGAAGATGCTATCCTTCCTCCATTGCATGCTTTTAGCCCCTTTATCAAATATAAGATAGTTGTAGTTTTGTGGATTGGTTACTGTGTCATCTATTCTGTACCATTGGTCCACCCACCTGTTTTGGTACCAGTACCATGCTGTTTTTGTTACTATTCCTCTGTAGTATAGTTTGAAGTCTGGTATCACTATACCGCCTGATTCATACTTCCAGCTTAGCATTGTTTTCGCTATTCTGGGTCTTTTATTATTCCATATGAATTTCATGATTCTTTTATCTATTTCTACAAGAAATGCTGTTGGGATTTTGATTGGTATTGCATTGAACTTATAGAGAACTTTTGGTAATATCGCCATTTTGATGTTGTTAGTTCTGCCTATCCATGAGCAGGGTATATTTTTTCATCTTCTAAGGTCTTCTTCTATATCTTTCTTTAGGGTTCTGTAATTTTCATTATATAAATATTTCACATCTTTTATTAGGTTGATTCCCAAGTATTTTATTTTTTGGGGGATATTGTGAATGGAGAAGTTGTCCTCATTTCCGTTTCAGAGGATTTGTCGCTGATATACAGGAATGCCTTTGATTTATGCGTGTTGATCTTATATCCTGCCACTTTGCTGAATTCATTTATTAGCTCTAATAGCTTCTTTGTAGACCCTTTTGGGTCTGCTAGGTATAGGATCATATCATCTGCAAATAGTGATAATTTAACTTGTTTTCCTATTTTTATGCCTTTAATTTCTTTCGTCTGTCTAATTGCTCTGGCCAGTGTTTCGAAGACTATGTTGAACAGAAGTGGTGAGAGAGGGCATCCCTGTCTTGTACCAGATCTTAGAGGAAATGCCTTCAATTTTTCTCCATTCAGAATGATGCTGGCCTGTGGCTTATCATAGATTGCTTTTACAATGTTGAGGTATGTTCCAGTTATCCCTAATTTTTCTAGAGTTTTAAACATAAAGGGATGCTGTACTTTGTCAAATGCTCTTTCTGCATCTATCGAGATGATCATATGGTTCTTATTTTTAAGTCTATTGATGTGGTGAATAACATTTATTGATTTCCATATATTGAACCAGCCTTGCATCCCAGGCATGAATCCTACTTGATCATGGTGTATAATTTTTTTGATATGTATTTGAATCCGATTCGCCAGAATTTTATTGAGGATTTCTGCGTCAAGGTTCATTAGAGATATTGGTCTGTAGTTTTCTTTCTTTGAAGTGTCTTTGTCTGGTTTCAGAATCAGGGTGATGTTGGCCTCGTAGAATGAATTTGGAAGTTCTTCCTCTTTTTCTAATTCCTGAAATAGCTTGGAAAGTATTGGTGTTAGTTCCTCTTTAAAGGTTTTGTAAAACTCTGGTGTATACCCATCCAGTCCTGGGCTTTTCTTAGTTGGTAATCTTTTAATGGATTCTTCTTTTTCTTCTATTGTTATTGGTCTGTTTAGGTTGTCTATATCCTCCTGACTCAATCTGGGAAGATAATAAGACTTAAGAAATTTATCTATGCCTTAGCTATCTTCTATTTTATTGGAGTATAAAGATTCAAAATAATTTCTGATTATCTTCTGTATTTCTGAAGTGTCTGTTGTGATATTGCCTTTTTCATCCCGTATGTTAGTACTTTGAGTTCTCTTTCTTTTTCTCTTTGTTAGCATGGCTAAGGGTCTGTCAATTTTATTTATTTTTTCAAAGAACCAACTTTTAGTTTTGTCAATTTTTCAATTGTTTCTTTTGCTTCAATTTCATTAATGTCAGCTCTGATTTTAATTATTTCTTGCCTTCTACTTCTTTTGCTGTTGTTTTGCTCTTCTTTTTCTAGGATTTTGAGATGAAGTATGAGATCATTTATTCGTTGGTTTTTTCTTATTTTGAGGAATGAACTCCAAGCAATGAATTTTTCTCTTAGAACTGCTTTCAATGTGTCCCATAGATTCCAATATGTTGTGTCTGTGTTTTCATTTAACTCTAGGAAGTTTTTAATTTCCTCCTTGATTTCTTCTAAAACCCATTGATCATTCAGCAACCTATTGTTCATTCTCCAAGTGATGCTTGATTTTTCCTTCTTTCTTTTATCATTGATTTTCAGTTTTATTCCATTATGATCAGATAAGATGCATGGTATTATCTCTACCCCTTTAAATTGTCTAAGAGATGCCCTGTGACATAATATATGGTCTATTATTGAGAAGGTTCCATGTGCTGCTGAGAAAAAGGTGTAACTACTTGATGTTGGGTGGTATAGTCTATATATGTCAATTAAGTCTAGGTTGTTAATTGTGTTATTGAGTTCTATAGTTTCCTTATTTAACTTTTGTTTGGAACATCTGTCCAGTGGTGAGAGAAGTGTGTTGAAGTCTCCCATGATTATTGTATGGTGGTCTATTAGACTCTTAAACTTGAGAAGAGTTTGCTTGATGAACACAGCTGCACCATTATTTTGGGCATATATATTTATGATTGTTATGTCTTGTTGGTTTATGGTTCCCTTGAGCAGTATGAAGTGTCCTTCTTTGTCCCTTTTTATTAACTTTGGCTTGAAATCTATTTTATTAGATATGAGTATGGACACTCCTGCTTGTTTCTGCAGTCCATATGAGTGGTATGATTTTTCCCAACCTTTCACCTTCAGTCTATGAATATGTTTTCCTATCAGATGCATCTCCTGTAGGCAGCATATTGTTGGGTCTTGTTTTGTGATCCATTCTACTAGCCTGTGTCTCTTTATTGGTGAGTTTAAGCCATTAACATTTAGGGTTATTATTGAGATATGGTTTGTTCTTCTAGTCATATTTGTTTATTGATGTTACTAAACCTGATTTATTATCCTCTTTGACTACTTTCCCCCCTTTACTGTCCTACCTCCCATTGTTGGTTTTCAATGTTATTGTCCATTTCCTCTTCCTGTAATGTTTTGCCAAAGATTTCTTTAAGAGATGGTTTTCTAGCTGTGAATTCTTTTAACTTTTGTTTATCGTGGAAGGTTTTAATTTCATCTTCTATCCTGAAGCTTAATTTCGCCGGATACACGATTCTTGGTTGGAACCCATTTTCTTTCAGTGTTTGAAATATGTTATTCCAGGATCTTCTAGCTTTCAGAGTTTGTGTTGAGAGATCAACTGTTATCCTGATTGGTTTGCCCCTAAATGTAATCTGCTTTCTTTCTCTTGCTGCTTTTAAAATTCTCTTCTAATTCTGTATGTTGGAAATCTTCATTATAATGTGTCTAGGTGTGGATCTCTTATGATTTTGCACATTTGGCGTCCTGTAGGCTTCTAGGATTTGGGATTCTGTCTCATTCTTCAAGTCTGGGAAGTTTTCTCGTATTATTTCACTGAATAGACTGTTTATTTCTTTTGGTATGGAGCTATGTGCCTTCCTGTATCCCAATGACTCTTAAATTTGGTCTTTTGATTTTGTCCCATATCAATATGATGTTCTGCTCATGGTTTCTTAGCAGACTTGTTGAGCTGTCTATGTTCTTTTCCAGTTGAAATACTTTGTCTTCATTGTCTGATGTTCTCTCTTCTAAGTGATCTACTCTGCTGGTAGTATTCTCAATTGAGTTTTGAAGTTGGTTTATTGATTCCTGCATTTCTAAGATTTCTATTTGTTTGTTTATTATTACCTCTATCTCCCTGTGAAATTGATTTTTTACTTCCTGGATTTGTTTGTCAATGTGATCTTTCATTATCTGATTTTGCTGTCTCATGTCTTTCTTGAGACTCCAGATCATCTGAAGCATATATATCCTGAAATCTTTATCTGACATTCCATCTGTTGCAGCTATTACCTCTTCTAAAGTTGAGTTGACCTGCATTGCTTGTGGTCCTTTCTTTCCTTGTCTTTTCATGCTGCTCACGTTTCTTTCTGCTTGGTGAAACTGTTGTGTTTATGAGATTTTCCCCCTAATTATTTATATTGCTCTTGTATAGTTGAAAAATCTCCCTTGCAGGGCGGGTAGTGGCTGTGCTCCTCCTCTAGTTGGGGTGATCTCAATACCACACTGGCGGGCCACTAGGCCTGCTCTGCCGGTTGTTCGCAGTTCTTCCCACACTGCGGGTGCGGGTGGCGGCTCTGCACTGCCCCCCCTCCAATTGTGGCGATATGACTACCACGCCCTCGGGTCGTTGGGCCTGATCCGAATGAGTACGGCTGCTCTGCTCTGCCCCTACTCCAATTGGAGTGACGTGTCTACCATGCTGGCAGGCCTCTAGGCCTGTTCCGCTGGTGGGTCTCAGGTCTGCCTGACTCTGGCAGTAGGGGGAGTTGAAAGTCGAGAGTACTTTGGTCCTTGCGGTCACGCCCAGGGAGAGATTTTGAAGTTTCCCAGTTGTTCGCCAGGTGGGCGGGGCTGTTAGCAGAGTCCCGAGAGCATGGCCATGTGCTGGGCCATGCGGGGACCCTTCTAGCTGAGTCGGGCCACCAGGAGCCACCTGAAGCGCGGGGCAGCTGTGTCTGCGTGGCTAAGATCCGGGCGGATGGTTTGGCTGTTCGCAGAGCGAGAGCAGGGCCTCCAGGAGAGCCGGTATGGCGGGGGCATTTGCCGGTTTGGGCTGCCACTCCGCTCCGGGCCACCGCTGCTTTTAGAAGCTGCTGGTGGCTGCGAGATTGGACCTTTGCACCCGCCAGAGAGGGCCACCTGTAGAGCCGGGAAGCTGCAGCTGCGTGGTAAGGAACTGGGCAGGTGTGGTGGCTGCTCCCAGAGCGAGCACTAGGCCTCCCAGGGGAGCCCAGATGGTGGAGGCCGACTGCCGGTTCAGGCGGGGTGGGCCAAGACGCTCCGGGTGTCCACCGCTTGAAAAAGCAGCTGCTGGCTGCAGGACTTGACTTCTGCACCCGTTGCGGGGCCTCCTGTCTTGCCGGGTAGCTGTGGCCGCGTGTTTAGGGACCGGGTGGGTGAGGTGCTCCAGGTGTCTGCCGCTTGTAAAAGCAGCTGCTGGCTGCAGGACTTTATTTCTGCACCCGCCGCGGGGCCACTTGTCTAGCCGGGTAGCTGTGGCCGTGTGTTTAGGGACCGGGTAGGTGACGCGGCTGTTCCCAGAGCAAGCACTAGGCCTCCCAGGGGAGCCCGGATGGCGGAGGCCGACTGCCAGTTTGGGCGGGGAGGGCCAAGTCGCTTCGAATGTCCGCTGCTTGTAAAAGTGGCTGCTGGTTGCAGGACTTGACTTCTGCACCCGCCGCGGGGCTACCTGTAGAGCCGGGTAGATGTGGCTGCGTGGTTAGGAACTGGGCGGATGAGGCGGCTGCTCCCAGAGCGAGAGCTAAGCCTCCCGGGGGAGCCGCTTGCCTGAGTGGCTGATGGCTGCGGGACTAGACCTCTGTGCCCGCGTGGCCGTCCAAGATCCACGTCTCTGGAAAAAACTGTCACTTCCAATAAACCTACCAGTTCATGGCAGCTCTCCTCTTAAAAGAATTATGCTGGAAGTTCCTCCATAGGTAGGCTGCCGCTGTTCCAATGGGTCTTTCTTATCCCATTAAAGTGGAGACGTTGGAATTCCTGCTTCCTCTCCGGCCGCCATGTTGGATCATCCTAATAGCTGTTCATATTCTACTATGTTTTGGTCAGGTTTTTCAATGCTGTGACTAAAAGACTTGACCAGCACAATTGTAGAGAAGGAAATGTTTATTTGAGGTGCTCACAGTTTCAGAGATCTCAGTCCATGGAAGGCTGGCTCTATTCCTTGCAGCTTCAGGTAAGGCAGAACATCATGGTAGAAGAGTGTGGCGAAGGGCAGCAGCTCTCACGGTGCTCAGGAAGCAGAGAGTGGGGAAGTTGTATTCTATCTATGTATGATAGGTCAAAATAAATTCTACTGCCATGTATAACTGGAGAAGTGCAGCTTCCTTCCAGTGGGAAAACCAGGGAGCTAGCAGACCCATCTATTTTAGATACATCATCAGCTTGAGTATGTCCCAAAAAGCAGAGGAAGTCAAAGCGGGGCTGGTATCCTCTTCTGATTCAATCAGACTGTGGCCCTGGAGGACACACAGACTTTGTGGAGCATTCACATGGCTGAATGAGAGGCCCTGAAGAGACTTGAGATTAGCAATGCATATACAAAACCCTGGAATTGTAGCGGGTGTGGTAACATATTCCTCTAATCCCAGCAACCCAGGAGGCCAAGACAAGAGGATCTTGAATTCAAAGCCAGCTTCAGCAACATAGCAAGGCCCTGTGCAACTCAGTGAGACCCTGTCTCTCAAAAAGGACACATTTCTTTCAGATAACAAGACACTTCACTGGACAGCCCAGGGGTCACCTCATGACAACTTGTGCAGGTCCTTCCTTTTGCCAGGTCATCCCTGAGTCTGCAGTTACCGTTTTAATTTTTAGGTTTTACTCTGTATTCTCCTATATAGATATATGCAGCTGGAAAGCTAAATCAAACACGGTTTGTGCTAGCTCTTTGAATCTTGGCACAATAAAGTAGTTCCATGTTCTATCTCTATGCTTTGATTCCTATTGATGTAGCCCCAAGCAGAGACTGACAAAAATCACTTACATAAAAAGGGGAAGCCAAGCTTCCAAAAATATATGAGTTTTCTGAAATCAAAGCAAACATTTTTAACCCAATCTTGATGGTACTTTCAAGTAATGATCAGTCCAAAAATCCCACTTTTCTCACCGAATTTAGTTCTTCTTGGTAAAACCGTTCGTTTGCAGTAACTGTTTTCATTTTTAAGTTTCACTCTGTTTACTCCTATGTGGATACATGCATTTGGAACTCAAAATCAAACACGGTTTGTGCTAGCTATTTGAAACGTGGCATAATAAAGAAGTTCCAAGTTTTATCTCTGTGCTTTGATTCCTATTGATGTAGCCCAAAGCAGAACCTGACAAAAATCACATACATTGAAAGGGGTTGCCAAGCTTCCATAAAACTACGAGTTTCCTGAAATCTCAGAAAACATTTTTTTTTACCCAATTTTGATGATCCTTTCAGGAAATGATCAGTCAATCAATCCCACTTGGCTCACCAAATTTTGTTCTTCTAGGTTAAACCGTTCGTTTGCAGTAACCATTTTCATTTTGAGGTTTCACTGTTTTCTCCTATATTAATACATGCAGTTGGAACTCTAAATAAAACACGGTTTGTGCTAGCTCTTTGACAATTGGCATAATAAAGTAGTTTCAATTTCTATCTCTATGCTTTGATTCTAATTGATGTAGCCCCAGGCAGAGACTGAAAAAATCACTTACATTGAAAGAGATTGCCAAGAATCCAAAAAACTACGAGATTCCTGAAATCTCAGCTAACATTTTTTCACCCAATCTTGATGATACTTTCAGGTAATGATCAGTACACCAATCCCACTTGGCTCGCCAAATTTCGTTCTTCTAGGTTAAACCTTTCGTTTGCAGTAACCGTTTTCATTTTGAGGTTTCACTCTGTTTTCTCCTATAGGGATACATGTATTTGGAACTCTAAATAAAACACGGTTTGTGCTAGCACTTTGAAACTTGACACAATAAAGCAGTTTCAAGTTCCTTCTCTATGGTTTGTTTGCTGTTGATGTAGCCCCAAGCAGAGACTGGCGAGAATCACTTTCATGGAAAGGGGTTGCCAAGCTTCTGAAAAACTACCAGTTTCCTGATATTTCAGCAAACAGTTTTTTCATCCAATCTTGATGATACTTTCAGGTAATAATCAGTTTACCAATCCCACTTTCCTCACCAAATTTCGTTCTTCTAGGTAAAACCGTTCGTTTGCAGTAACCTTTTACATTTTTAGGTTTCACTCTCTTTTCTCCAATATGGATGTATGCAGTTGGAACTCTAAATAAAACACGGTTTGTGCTAGCTCTTTGAAACTTGGCACAATACAGTAGTTCCAAGTTCTCTCTCTATGCTTTGATTCCTGTTGATGTAGCCCCAAGCAAAGACTGACGAAAATCACTTATATAAAGGGGTTGCCTAGCTTCCAAAAAACTACGAGTTTCCTGAAATCTCAGCAAACATTTTTTCACCCAATCTTGATGATACTTTAAAGTAATGATCAGTCCACCAATGCCACATGGCTTACCAAATGTCGTTCTGCTAGGTAAAACCGTTCGTTTGCAGTAACCGTTTTCATTTTGAGGTTTCATTCTGTTTTCTCCTATATGGATACATGCAGTTGAAACTCTAAATCAAACACTGTTATGTGCTACCTTTTGGAAACTTGGCATAATACAGTAGTTCCAAGTTCTATCTTTATGCTTTGATTCCTATTGATGTAGCCCCAAGCAGATACTGACAAAAATCACTTACATTGAAAGGGGTTGCCGAGCTTCCAAAAAACTACGGGTTTCCTGAAATCTCAGCAAACTTTTCTTCACCAAATCTTGATGATACTTTCAGGTAATGATCAGTCCACCATTCCCACTTGGCTCAGCAAATTTGGTTCTTCTAGGTAAAACCGTTTTTTTGCAGTAACTGTTTTCATTTTTAGGTTTTACTCTATTTTCTCCTATATGGATACATGCAGTTGGAACTCTAAATCAAACACGGTTTTGTGCTAGCTATTTGAAACGTGGCATAATACAGTAGTTCCAAGTTCTATCTTTATGCTTTGATTCCTATTAATGGAGCCCGAAGCAGATACTGACAAAAATCACTTACATTGAAAGGGTTTGCCAAGATTCCCATAAATTACGATTCCTGAAATCTCAGAAAACATTTTTTCACAAATCTTGATGATACTTTCAGGTAATGATCAGTCCACTAATACCATTTACCTCACCAAATTTCGTTCTTCTAGGTAAAACCGTTCGTTTGCAGTAACCTTTTTCATTTTGAGGTTTCACTCTGTTTTCTCCTATATGGATACATGCAGTTGGAACTCTAAATCAAACACGGTTTGTGCTAGCTCTTTGAAACTTGACATAATAAAGTCGTTCCAAGTTCTATTTTTATGCTTTGATTCCTATTGATGTACCTTAAGCAGAGACTGACGAAAATCACTTACAATGAATGGGTTGCCAAGCTTCCAAAAAACTACGAGTTTTCTAAAATCTCAGCAAACATTTTTTTCACCCAATCTTGATGATACTTTCACGTAATGATCAGTCCACCAATCCCACTTGGCTCACCAAATTTGGTTATTCTAGGTATATCCGTTCGTTTGCAGTAACCATTTTAATTTTTAGGTTTTACTCTGTTTTCTCTTATATGGATACATGCAGTTGGAACTCTAAATCAAACATGGGTTGTGCTGGCGCTTTGAAACTTGGCATAATACAGTAGTTACAAGTTCTATCCTTATGCTTTGATTCCTATTGTGTAGCCCCAAGCAGATACTGTCGAAAATCACTTATATTGAAAGGGGTTGCCGAGCTTCCAAAAAACTACGAGTTTCCTGAAATCTCAGCAAACATTTTTTAACCCAATCTTGATGATACTTTCAGGTAATGATCAGTCTACCAATCCAACTTGGCTCAAAAAATTTCATATTTCTAGGTTAAACCATTCCTTTACAGTAACCGTTTTCATTTTAAGGTTTCACTGTCTTTTCTCCTATAGGGGTACATGAAATTGGAACTCTAAATCAAACACGGTTTGTGCTAGCTCTTTAAAACTTGGCATAATAAAGTTGTTTTAAGATGTATCTCTATGCTTTGATTTCTATTGATGTAGCCCCAAGCAGAGACTGACGAAAATCACTTACATTAAAAGGGGTTTCCAAGCTTCCAAACAACTACGAGTTTCCTGAAATCTCAACAAACATTTTTTAACCCAATCTTGATGATACTTTCAGGTAATGATCAGTCCACCAATTCCACTTGGCTCAGTAAATTTTGTTCTTCTACATAAAAACCATTCGTTTGCAGTAACCGTTGTCATTTTTAGGTTTTACTCTGTTTCCTCCTATATGGATACATGCAGTTGGAACACTAAATTGAAGAAGGTTCTTGCTACCTTTTTGAAACTTGGCATAATAAAGTAGTTCCAAGTTCTATCTCGATGCTTTGATTCCTACTGATGTAGTCCCAAGCAGAGACTGACGAAAATCACTTACATTGAATGGGTTGCCAAGCTTCCCCAAAACTACGAGTTTCCTGAAATCTCAACAAACATTTTTATACCCAATCTTTATGATACTTATAGGTAGTGATCCGTCCACCAAACTCACTTGGCTCACCAAATTTGCTTCTTCTAAGTAAGACCATTTGTTTACAGTAACCGTTTGCACTTTTAGGTTTCAATCTGTCTTCTCCTATGTGGATACATCCTCTTGAAACTCTAAATCAAACACCGTTTGTGGTAGCTCTTTGAAACGTGGCATAATAAAGTAGTTCCAAGTTCTATCTCTATGCTTTGATTCCTATTCTTGTAGCCCCAAGAAGAGACTGACGAAAATCACTTATATTGAAAGGGGTTGCAAGCTTCCAAAAATCTACTAGTTTCCTGAAATCTCAGCAAACATTTTTTTTACCCAATTTTGATGATACTTTCAGGTAATGATCAGTCCACAATTCCCACTTATCTCACCAAATTTGGTTCTTCTAGGTAAAACAGTTTGTTTGCAGTAACTGTTTTCATTTTGAGGTTTCACTTTATTTTCTCCTAAATGGACACATGCAGTTGGAACTCTAAATCTAATGCTAGCTCTTTGAAACTTGACATAATAAAGTAGTTCCAAGTTGTATCTCTATGCTTTGATTCCTATTAATGTAGCCCCCAAGCAGAGACTGACGAAAAACACTTACATTGAAAAGGGTTTCCAAGCTTCCAAAAAACTGCAAGATTCCTGAAATCTCAGCAAACATTTTTTAACCCAGTCTTGATGATACTTTCAGGTTATGAGCAGTCAACCAATTCCACTTACCCAATAAAATTTTGTTTTTCTAGGTAAAACCGTTCATTTGCAGTAACCATTTTCATTTTTACGTTTCACTGTGTTTTCTCCTACATGGATACATTCAATTGAAACTCTGAATCAAACACAGTTGTGCTAGCTCTTTGAAACTTGAAAGAATAAAGTAGTTCCAAGTTCTATCTCTATGCTTTGATTCCTATTGATTTAGCCCCAAGCACAGATTGACGAAAAGCAATTACATAGAAATTGGTTGACCAGCTTCCAAAAAACTACGAGTTTCCTGAAATCTCAGGAAACATTTTTTCACCCAATCTTGATGATACTTTCAGGTAATGATCAGTCCAACAATCCCACTTGGCTCACCAAATTTTGTTTTTCCGGGTTAAACCATTCCTTTGCAGTAACCGTTTTTATTTTAAGTTTTCACTCTCTTTACTCCTATATGGATACATGCAATTGGAAGTCTAAATCAAACACGGTTTGTGCTAGCTCTTTGAAACTTGGCATAATAAAGTAGTTCCAAGGTCTATCTCTATGCTTTGATTCCTATTGATGTAGCCCCAAGAGGAGACTGACGAAAATAACTTACATTGAAAGAGGTTGCCAAGCTTCCAAAAAACTACAAAATTCCTGAAATCTCAGCAAACATTTTTTCAACCAATCTTGATGATACTTTCAGGTAATGATCAGTCCTCCAATCCCACTTACCTCACCAAGTTTCGTTCTTCTAGGTAAAACCGTTCGTTTACAGTAACCGTTTTCATTTTTATGTTTCACTCTGCTTACTCTTATATGAATATATGCAGTTGGAACTCTAAATCAAACACGGTTTGTGCTAGCTCTTTGAAACTTGAAACAATAAAGTAGTTCCAAGTTTTATCTCTATGCTTTGATTCTTATTGATGTAGCCTCAAGAAGAGTCTGACGAAAATCACTTACATAGAAAGACGTTGCCAAGCTTTCCAAAAACGACGAGTTTCCTGAAATCTCAGCAAACATTTTTTTCACCCAATCTTGATTAAACTTTCAGGTAATGATCAGTCCACCAATTCCACTTGGCTCACCAAATTTCGTAGTTCTAGGTTAATCTGTTCTTTTGCAGTAACTGTTTTCATTTTTAGGTTTCACTCTGTTTTCTCTTATATACATACATTGAGTTGGAACTCTAAATCAAACACAGTGTCTGCTAGCTTTTTGAAATTGGAACAATAAAGTATTTTTTATGTTCTATCTCTATGGTTTGTTTCCTATTGATGTAGGCCAAGCAGAGACTGATTAAATCACTTTCATTGAAAGAGGTTGCCACGCTCACAAAAAAACTACGATTATCCTGAAATCTCAGCAAATATTTTTACGCCCAATCTTGATGATACTTACACGTAATGATCAGTAAACCAAACCCACTTGGCTCACCAAATTTTGTTCTTCTAGGTTACACCGTTCATTTGCAGTAACCGTTTTCATTATTAGGTTTCACTCTGTTTTCTCCTATATGGATACATGTATTTAGAACTCTAAATCAAACACAGTTTGTGCTAGCTCTTTGAAACTTTGCACAATAAAGTAGTTCCGTGTTCTATCTCTATGGTTTGTTGCCTATTGATGTAGGCCAAGCAGAGACTTATTAAAATTACTTTCATTGAAAGTATTTGCCAAGCTTCCAAAAAACTACAAATTTGCTGAAATCTCAGCACACATTTTTTCACCCAATCTTGATTATGCCTTCAGGTAATGATCAGTCCACCAATCCCACTTGGCTCAACAAATTTGGTACTTTTAGGTAATACTGTTCTTTTGCAGTAACCATTTTCACTTTTAGGTTTCACTCTGTTTTCTACTATACGGATATGTGCTTTTGGAACTCTAAAAGAAACATGGTTTTTGCTAGCTCTTTGAAACTTGGCATAATAAAGTCGTTCTGAGTTCTAACTCTATGCTTGGATTTCTATTGTTTTAGCCCCCAGCAGAGACTGACGAAAATCACTTATATTAAAGGGGTTGCCAAGTTTCCAAAAAACTACGAGTTTCCTGAAATCTCAGAAAACATTTTTTCACCCAATCTTGATGATACTTTCAGGTAATGATCAGTCCACCAATCCCACTTGGCTCATCAAATTTCATTCTTCTAAGTAAAACCATTCGTTTGCAGTAACCATTTTCTTTTTTAGGTTTCACTCTGTTTTCTCCTCTATGGATACATGCTGTTGGAACTCTAAATCAAACACGGTTTTTGCTAGCTCTTTGAAATTTGGCATAATAAAGAAGTTGCAAGTACTATCTCTATGCTTTGATTCCTATTCACGTAGCCCCAAGCAGAGACTAACAAAAATCACTTACATTGAAAGTAGTTGCCAATTTTCCAAAAAACTACGAGTTTCGTGTAATCTCAGCAAATATTTTTTCACCCAATCTTGATAATACGATCAGGTCATGATTAGTCTATCAATCCCACTTGGCTCACCAATTTTGGTTCTTCTAGGTAAAACCGTTTGTTTGCAGTATCCCTTTTCATTTTTAGGTTTCACTCTGTTTTGTCCTATTCAGATACAAGGAGTTAAAACTCTAAATCAAACACGGTTTGTGCTAGCTCTTTGAAATTTGGCATAATAAAGTAGTTCCAAGTTCTATCTCTAAGCTTTGATTCCTATTGATGTAACCCCAAGCAGAGACTGACGAAAATCACTTATATAGTAAGGGGTTGCCTAGCTTCCAAAAAACTACAAATTTGCTGAAATCTCAGCACACATTTTTTCACCCAATCTTGATTATGCCTTCAGGTAATGATCAGTCCACCAATCCCACTTGGCTCAACAAATTTGGTACTTTTAGGTAATACTGTTCTTTTGCAGTAACCATTTTCACTTTTAGGTTTCACTCTGTTTTCTACTATACGGATATGTGCTTTTGGAACTCTAAATGAAACATGGTTTTTGCTAGCTCTTTGAAACTTGGCATAATAAAGTCGTTCCAAGTTCTAACTCTATGCTTGGATTTCTATTGTTTTAGACCCCAGCAGAGACTGACGAAAATCACTTATATTAAAGGGGTTGCCAAGTTTCAAAAAAACTACGAGTTTCCTGAAAACTCAGCAAACATTTTTTTTCTCCCAATCTTCATGATACTTTCAGGTAATGATCAGTCCACCAATCCCACTTGACTCACCAAGTTTCATTCTTCTAGGTTAAACCGTTCGTTTTCAGTAACCGTTTTAATTTTGAGGTTTCACTCTGTTTTCTCCTATATGGATACATGCATTTGGAACTCTAAATCAAACACGGTTAGTGCTAGCTCTTTGAAACTTTGCACAATAAAGTAGTTATGTGTTCTATCTCTATGGTTTGTTGCCTATTGATGTAGGCTAAGCAGAGACTTATTAAAATTACTTTCATTGAAAGGGTTTACCAAGCGTCCAAAAAACTACGATTGTCCTGACATCTCAGCATATATTTTTCCCCCAGTCTTGATGATTATTTCAGGTAATGATCAGGACACCAATCCCACTTGGCTCACCAAAGTTTGTTCTTTTAGGTTAAATAGTTACTTTGCAGTAAACGATTTCCTTTTTAGGTTTCACTCTGTTTTCTCCTATATGGATATATGTACTTGGAAGTCTAAATAAAACACGGTTTGTGCTAGATCTTTGAAACTTGATATAATAAAGCAGTTCCAATTCTATCTCTATGGTTTGTTTTTAATTGATGTAGCCCAGTTAGAGACTGACAAAAATCATTTTCATTGAAAGGCGTGGACAAGCTTTTAAAAAACTTTGATTTTCCTAAAATCTCAGCAAACATTTTTTCACCCAATCTTGATGAAACTTTCAGGTAATGATCATTACACTAATTCTACTTGGCTCACCAAATGTTGTTCTTCTAGGTTAAACCATTCGTTTTCAGTAACAGTTTTCCTTTTTAGGTATCAGTCTGTTTTCTCCTATATAGATACATGTACTTGGAACTCTAAATCAATCACGGCTCCTGCTAGCTCTTTGAAACTTGGCATAATAAAGTAGTTCCAATTTCTATCTCTATGATTTGTTTCCTATTGATGTAGCCCCAAGCAGAGACTGAAGAAAATCAATTTCATTGAAAGGGGTTGCCAATCATCCAAAAAACTACGAGTTTTCTGAAATCTCAGCAAACGTTTTTTAATCCAATCTTGATGATAGTTTCAGGTTATGATCAGTACAGCAATCCTACTTGGCTCACCAAATTTCGTTCTTCTAGTTAAAACCATTCGTTTGCAGTAACCGTTTTTGTTTTTAGGTTTCACTCTGTTTTCTCCAATATGGATACATGTAGTTGGAACTCTAAATCAAATACAGTTTGTGGTAGCTCTTTGAAATTTGACACAATAAAGTACTTCCAAGTTCTATCTATGGTTTGTTTCCCATTGATGTAGCCCAAAGAATAGACTGACGAAAATCACTTTCATGGAAAGAGAATGATAAAGCTTCCAAAAAAACTACGAGATTTCTGAAATGTCACCAAAATTTTTTTAACGCCATCTTTATGATACTTTCAGGTAATGATCAGTACCCCAATCCTAGTTGGCTCACCTAATTTCGTTCTTCTAGGTTAAACGGTTCTTTTGCAGTAACCGTTTTCAATTTTAGGTCTCACTCTGTTTTCTCCTATATGAATACATGTTGTTGGAATTTTAAATCAAACACGGTTTGTGCTAGGTCTTTGAAACTTGGCACAATAAAGTAGTTCTAAGTTTTATCTCTATGGTTTGTTTCCTATTGATGTAGCCCCAAGCACAGACTGACAAAATCACTTTCATTGAAAGAGGTTTCTGAGTTTCCTAAAATCTATGAATTTTCTGAAATGTCAGCAAATATTTTTTCACCAATCTTGATGATACTTTCAGTTAATGATCAGTACACCAATTCAACTTGAATCACCAAAATTCGTTCTGCTAGATTAAACCGTTCGTTTGCAGAAACCATTTTCATTTTCAGGTATCAGTCTGTTTTCTCCTATATGGATACATGTAGTTGGAACACTAAATCAAACAGGGTTTGTGCTAGTTCTTTGAAACATGGCATAATAAATTAGTTTCAAATTCTATCTCTATGCTTTCTTTCCTATTGATGTAGCCCCAAGCAGAGACTGATAAAAATTACTTTCATTGAAAGGGGTTGTCAAGCTTTCAAAAAATTATGAGTTTTCTGAAATCTCAGCAAATATTTTTTCACCCAGTCTTGATAATATTTTCATGTAATGATCAATAGACCAATCCCACATGGCTCAAAAATTTTTGTTCTTCATGGTTAAACCGTTCATTTGCAGTAACCGTTTTTATTTTTTTATTTCACTCTCTTTTCTTCTATATGAATACATGTTGTTGGAACTTAACATAAGACACGTTTTGTGCTAGCTCTTTTAAATTTGGCCCAATAAAGTAGTTCCAAGTTCTGTCTCTATGATGTGTTTTTTACTGATGTAGCTTCAAGGAAAGACTGACTAAAATGAATTTCATTGAAAGGAGTTGCCAAGCTTCCATAAAACTTCGAGTTTCCTGAAATCTCAGGAAACGTTTTTTACCCAATCTTGACAATACATTCAGGTAATGATCAGTACACTAATCCCACTTGGCTCACGAAATTTCGTTCTTCTAGGTTAAACCGTTCGTTTGCAGTAACCATTTTCATTTACAGGTTTCACACTGTTTTCTCCTATATGGACATGTCTTTGGAACTCTAAATCAAACACGGTTTGTGCTAGTTCTTTGAAACTTGGCACAATTAAGTAGTTCTAAGTTTCATCTCTATCGTTTGTTTCCTATTGATATATCCCCAAACAGAGACTGAAGAAAATCACTTTCATTGAAAGGGGTTGCCAAGCTTCCAAAAAACTACGAGTTTCCTCAAATCTCAGCAAACATGTTTTCACCCAATCTTGATGATACTTTCAGGTAATGATCAGTACACCAAACTTATTTGGCTCACCAAATTTAGTTTTTCTAGGTTAAACCTTTCGTTTGCAATAACCCTTTTCATTTTTAGGTTTTACTCAGTTTTCTCCTATATGGATACATGTTTTTGGAAATCTAAATCAAACAGGGTTTGTGCTAGCTCTTTGAATCTTGGCACAATAAAGTAGTTCCAAGTTCTATCTCTATGGTTTGTTTCTTATTGATGTAGGCCCAAGCAGGGACTGATGAAAATCACTTAAATTGAAAGGAGTTGCCAAGCTTCCAAAACACTATGAGTTTCCTGAAATCTCAGCAAACATTTTATCACCCAATTTGATGATACTTTCAGGTAATGATTAGAACACAAATCCCCCTTAGCTCACCAAATTTCATCTTCTAGGGTAAACCTTTCGTTTGCAGTCAACTTTTTTATTTTTAAGTTTCACAGTAATTTCTCCTATATAGATACATGTATTTGGAAGACTAAATAAAACACGGTTTGTGCTAGCTCGTTGAAAGTTGCACAATAAAGTAGCTTCAAAGTCTCTCTCTATGATTTGTTTTTTATTGAAGTAGCCAGAAGCAGAGACTGGCGAAAATCACTTTCGTTCAAAAAGGTTGCGAAGCATCCGAAAAGTACGAGTTTCCTGAAATCTCAGGAAACATTTTTACACCCATTGTTGATGGTAATTTTTGGTAATGATCAGTACACCATCCCACTTGGCTCACAAAATTTCATTCTTTTAGGTTAAACCGTGCGTTTGCAGTAACTGTTTTTATTTTTAGGTTTCCCTCTGCTTTGTCCTATATGGATACATGTGGTTGGAACTCTAAATCAAACACGGTTTGTGCTAGCTCTTTGAAACTTGGCACAATAAAGTAATTGCAAGTTCTATTTCTATGGTTTAATTCCTATTGATGTAGCACCAAGCAGAGACTGAAAAAAATCACTTTCATTTAAAGGGGTTTCCAAACTTTAAAAAAACAACGAGTTTCATGAAACCACAGCAAACATTTCTTCACCCAATCTTCATGATACTTTAAGGTAATGATCAGTACACCAATCCCACTTGGCTTACCAAATTTTATTCTTCTAGTTTAAACCCTTCGTTTACAGTAACCCTTTTCATTTTTAGGTTTCACTCTGTTTTTTCCTATATGGATACATGTGTTTGGAACTCTAAATCAAACACAGTTTGTGCTACCTCTTTTAAACTTAGCACAATAAAATTTTTTCACCAAATTTTGTTCTTCTAGGTTAAACCGTTCCTTTGCAGTAACCGTTTTCATTTTTAGGTTTCACTCTGTTTTCTCTATATGGATACATGTAGTTGGCACTCTAAATCAAACACGGTTTGTTCTAGCTCTTTAAAACTTGGCACAATAAAATTGTTCCAAGTTCTGTCACTATGGTTTTTTTCTTATTCATGTAGCCCCACGCTGAGACTGAGGAAAATCACTTTTATGAAAGGCGTTGGCAAGCTCCCAAAAAACTACGAGTCTTCTGATATCTCAGCAAACGTTTTTTCACTCAATTGTGATGATACTTTCATTCATGATCAGGACACAATTCCCACTTGGCTCAGGAAAGTTCGTTTTTCTAGGTTAAGCCGTTCGTTATTAGTAACTGTTTTCATTTTTAGGTTTTACTCTGTTTTCTCCTATATGGATACCTGTAGTTGGAACTCTAAATCAAACACGGTTTGTGCTACCTCTTTGAAACTTTACAAAATAAAGTAGTTCCAAGGTCTGTATGGTTTGTTTCCTATTGATTTAGCCCTAAGAAGAGACTGGTGAAAGTCACTTTCATTGAAATGGGTTGCAAGCTTTTAAAAAACTATGAATTTTCTGAAATCACAGCAAACACTTTTTCACCCAATCTTGATGACACTTTCAGGTAATGATCAGTACAACAATCTCACTTCGCTCACCAAATTTTGTTCTTCTAGGAAAACCGTTCGTTTGCAGTAACCGTTTTCATTCTTAGGTTTCACTATGTTTTCTCCTCTATGGATACATGTAGTTGGAACTCTAAATGAAACACGGTTTGTGCTAGCTCTTTGAATCTTTCGACAATAAAGTTGTTCCAATTTCTATCTTTATGGTTCGTTTCCTATTGATGTATCCCCCAGCAGAGACTGAAGAAAATCTCTTTCAATTAAAGGGGTTGCCAAGCTTCAAAAAAACTATGAGTTTTCTGAAATCTCAGCAAACGTGTTTACACCCAATCTTGATGATACTTTAAGGTAATGATCAGTAACCAATCCCACTTGGCTCACAAAGTTATGTTCTTCTATGTTAAACCGTTCGTTTGCAGTAACCGTTTTTATATTTAGGTTTCACTCTGTTTTCTCCTATGTGGATACATGTATTTGCAACTCTAAATCAAACACGGTTTGTGCTAGCTCTTTGAAACTTGGCACAATAAAATAGTTCCATGTTCTCTCTTTATGGTTTTTTTCCTATTGATGTAGCCCTAAGGTGAGACTGAGGAAAATCCCTTACATTGAAAGGGGTTGCCAAGCTTCCAAAAAACTATGATGTTGAGAGCCTCAGCTGAAGGGGCCCCAGCAAACTTTCAGCTGCCAGCAAACTTCCAGCTGCTGGCTAATGATTGGCTCACAGCAACCCCAGAAACATCTAGTTGATTGGCTCCTCTATGGTAATGTTCATTAGGCTTTTTCCCTGCCCTTCAGTCTGCCGGCTGATGATTGGCTCACAGCGGCCCCAGCAACATCTAGCTCATTGGCTCCTCCACGGAGCTGCTCATTGGACTTTTTCCCTGCCCTTTCAGACACGGAGCTGTTCATTTGGGTACTTCTTTGTCTCTGGCCACGCGACCCAGCCATTCAGCCTCAAGAGCAAGAGGATTGTGTGAGGTGAGGAGGCTTGTGTGGGTGAGAGGCTTCTGGAAGCCGGTGATGGCAGTTGGGCTCTGAGGGTTTTTTTTTTTTTTCTGAGGAGCTGTTTTGCTTGGCGTTTGTAGTTCTAAAAATAAAGTTAGTTTCTTTTGACAAGTGGCTCCTGATTTGTGCCCAGCCATACTGCAGCGTTTGGTGCCTCGCACGGAGAGCGACTGAGGGTAAGTAAACTGCTCGCCCCTGAGGGCAGGGCAAGTGGATAGGTAGCCATTCTAAGTTTCCTCTTTTGTTTTGCTTCATTTTTGTTTTAACTTGCCTGTCCCTGGAGCTGAGTGAGAGGGAAGAAAAACCGCTCACATCTGAGGAAAAACTATTCGCGTCTGAGGAACAGATAGGGAAAAAGAACGAATGCCCATGTCAGTAGGATAGAAAGGCTATAATGAATTTTTGTTTTTCCATTTTTATTGGATTCTGTCTCGGTTTGGTTTGGTGTTATCTTTTTGGGTTGTATTATAGTAGAAATACGGGATCAGCAATTAGTAAAAAAACAAACTGAAAGAGTGTTAAGTAAATTGTTAGAGCAAGGAGGCTTCCTGGTAAAATCAAGAGCAGTCAAGGCATATGATGAAACCCTAACCATATACCTACCCCTAACCATAGACCTAATTCAGGTTTTAAGCCAATCTCTCAAACTAACTCTTACCCTGACTCTGATACTAACATTAACATTGGTTCTAAACATCAACCTGACCTTAAATCTAACACTAACACTCAACCCAGCCCTAAACTGAGCCTTAAAATTAGCCCTAAATGTAACTCTACTATTTAAATTATCCATAACCCTAACCCTAGCACGAACATAACCTGAAACTTAGCCATAATCTGAGCCCTATCCTGAGCTTTAAAACTAACCCAAGCACTAATCATATCTCTAGCCCTAATCATAACCATAACCCTAGCCCGAACCCTAGTCTAACCCTATCCATTACCATAAATATAACGCTAAACCTAATGCTAACCCTAGGCCTAAAACTAATACTATGTCTGATCCCATTTCTATTCATAACCCTAAACCTAACCTGGACCCTAATACTAACCCTGTCATTACTCTAACCCTAACACTAATGCTAATTTGATCTCTAATTTTAGACCTTAACCTATCCCAAACCTTAGCAAAACCCTAATCTTAAACATAACCCTTACACTAAACATAGCTATAATCCTAAACATAATATTATCTTTAAACATAAATTTAGACCTGAAATTTGCAGTACCACAAATCCTAGCCCTAACACTAAAACACTAGCCCTCATTCTAGCACGAAACCTAGCCTTAATCATAACCCTAACCATAACCAAAGCCCTAACCCTAATTCTAAATATTACCCTACCTCTAAACCTAGGTATAACATCATGCTTTACCCGAAACTTAATACTAACTCAAACCCTAGTCTTTATTTAAGCTGAACACTAACCATAGCCCTAATCCTAGCCCTAATTTATCCATTTCCCAAACCCAAGCCCTAAGACTAACTCTAACTCACACTAGCTCTTTCCGTAGTTCTAACCCTATTACATACCATAATCAAACCCTAGCCCTAACCCTAACCTTATCCCTCTCCTCATTCCTAACTCTAAAACTAGATATACCCTAAATCTAAATCTAACCCTAACCCTAGCAGTAAAACAAAACCAAGCAATAACCCTAACATTAAACTTTAACTTAAACCACCCTAACACTATATCTAAAACTACTCCTGTTCCTAATTTGACTCCTAACCCAACCTTAAAAGGAACCCTGACACTGACTCATATCCTAACTCTCATTCTGGCTCTAAACACCATCCTAAACTAAAACCAAAACCTACCAGTAACTCTATCCCTAATTCGAGTCCTAACCCTAACTCTGACCCTCATTCATATCCTAACACTAACCATAGCTCTAAATATCACTCTAACCTTAAACCTAACCTGAAAATTAGACCTACCTTTAATCCTTACCCTAAAACTAAACCTAAGGATAACCATAGTTTTACATAAGCCATTGCCCTAACCCTAGCTCTAACCCTAAATAAAAAATTTCTCTAAACCTAGCTTTAACCCTAACACTTACTGTAATACTAGCTCTACACCTATCTCTTACCCTAACCAAAACTTTAACACTAATGGTGAGCCTAGAATTACTCCTAATTTATTGCTAACCAAAATCCAAAACCTTTTAATAGTACTGACTTTAGACCTGATTCTAGTTCTATTCTTATCCTAAACCCCAATGCTAACCCTGAAACTTATTCTGACACAAACAATAACCCTAGGTCTAAACCTCAACATAAGCATTGAGCAAACCCTAACACTGGCCATACTGGTAACCTTATAATTAAACCTAACACTAACCCTAGCTATAAAATTAACTCTAACTTTCACCCTAGCCCTATCCCTAGTTCTTACCCTATTTTTTTTACCAAAACCCAAAACCTAGCTCTACACCTAGCACTAATTCTTGCCCTATGCTTAGTCCTTGCCCTAACTCTAGATGTAACCCTAACTCTAAATCTAACCCTAATACTAAGCCTAAGCCTAAAACTAACACTAGCCCTAACTCTAATTTTAATCGCAAAACTAGCCCTAACCCTAACCCTAGCAGTAAAACAAAACTGAGTAATGGCCCTAACCCTAAACCTTAACTTAAACCACACTAAAACTACATATAGACCTAACCCTACCCTTAATTTGACTCCTAACCCTAACCTTAAAACTAACCCTGAAACAACTCCTAATGCTCACCCTAGCTCTAGACCCCATCCTAAACTTAAACAAAAACCTAACAGTAACCCTATTGCTAATTCCAGTCCTAAACCTAACTCTGATCCTGACTCATATCCTAACACTAACCCTAGCTCTAAATATGACTCTAACCTTAAACCTAACCATAACACTAGACCTACCCCTAACCCTAAACCTAAAGCAAACCCTAATTTTAACCCTAGTTACATTAGCCATTGCCCTAACCCTAGCCCTATCCTTAACACAAAACAAGCCCTAATCCAAGCTTTAAACATAGCTTTAACCATAACTCTGTTGTAACCTTAAGCAAAACTATAACCCTAATGGCAATCCTAGCCCTATCCCTCATTCTTAGGCTAACCAAAATCCTAACCCCATTAATAGATCTGACCCTAGCCCTCATTCTATATCTAATCTTATACCAAACTCTAATGCTAACTCTGACCCTTATTCTGCACCTAACACTAAATTTAGGTCTAAACCTAAACCTAACTCTAACCCTAACTCTACCACTAGCCTTAGACCTAAATCTAATCCTAAATCTAGCCTTAACTCTAGCCCTATACCTGAACAAATACCTAGTCATAGCCCTAAGAATAACCCTTACCTAAGCCAAAAACTACACCTACCTATAGACCTAAACCTAGTCTTAATTCTAGATATAACCTTAACTCTAACTCTAACCCAAACACTGACCAACATTTAACAGTAAACCTACCTCTAAACCTGACTCTAACTGAAAATATAAACCTAACGCTAGACATAGCCATAACCCAAACTCTAAAACTAGTCCTACTCATAACCCTAGTTCTTATACTATCTACAGCCCTAACACTAGGTCTAAACCAAAACACACAACCTAGAGTTAATCCTAGGCCTTAACCTAGACTTAAGCATAACCCTAACCTTAACTCTAGCCCTAATCCTAACTTAACCCTAGCCTTAGTTCCAACCCTATCTCAAAGACTAATCCTTACCATAAACATAAACCTAGAACAACTCATAAATTTATCCCTAACCCTAGCCCTAATCCTTAACTTAACCCTATCCCTAATAATAGCTGTAAACCTACCCAATATCCTAAACCTAACTCTAAACCTACTGGTAAGCCTTGCCTTAACCCTAGCCATAAACCTATCCCTAACCAAAAAACTAAAACTAGACCTACCTCTAAACCAAACACTCGCTATAACCCTAACCACAGCTCAAAATTTAACATTTACCATAAACCTAAACATAACTAGAGCCCTAACCTTAACCCTAAACTTAAATCTAACCCTAAACCTAAATCTTACCATATTAATTACACTAACTCCAACCCTAACCCCAATGAAAATCCTAGCTCTAACCCTAACTCTAACCCTAATTCTACTATAATTCTATCCCTAGACCTAACCTTTAACCTAACCTTTTCTCTAGTCTTACCCATAGCTCATAACCTAACCTTTATGCTAAATATATTTCTAAACATAACCCGAGTTCTAACCCTCACCCTAACCCAAACTTAAGACCTAATCATAACTAAAACCCTAGCCCTAAACTAAACTCTAACTGTATCCATTACCCTAAACATAAACCTTACCCTAATGCTAATCCTAGGCCTAAACCTATCCCTATCACTAACTCCAACCCTATCAATTATCCTAAACCTAACCTGAAGCCTATACCTAACCCTATTATTACAATAACCCTAACTGTAATGCTAATTCGAGCACTAACCCTACAATCAAAGCTAAACCAAACCCTAACTCTTAACATGATCCTAATAGTTACCTAGCTCTATACCTGATCCTTACCCTAAACCTAACCCTTACACTAGACCTAGCCCAAAACCTAAGCTTGAATATATCCCTTATGGTAACCCTAGACCTGACATTAGCCCTAGCCATAATCATAGCCCTAACCCTAAAAAAATTGTAGCCCTTATCTTATCCCAAAACATAGCCTTAGTCATAACCCCAACCCTAGACCTGGGCCTAAACCTAACACGAACCCTAGCACTACTCTTAGCCCTAATTTAGCCTTATCCCTAACCCTAATTCTAACCTAGCTCTTAGACTAAGTCTAACTCTCTCTCTCGTTGTAAAACTAGTTATAACCCTTTCCTTTACCAAAACCCTAATCCTAGCTCTACCTCAAGGCCTAACCCTAGATCTTTTCTTAGCCCTAGCCTTAACCCTAAATCTTACCTTAAATCTAAATCTAACCCTAAACATAAGCCTAAACCTAAACCCAACACTAGCCCTAACCCTAACCAAAGATAACCCTTAAACTAGTCCTAAATCTAGCCCTAGCTCTAATACAACACCATAACCTGATCCTTACCCTTAACCTAAACCAAACACTAACCCTCGACCTAGCCCTAACCTTATCCCTAATTTGAGTTTAAGCTGAAAACTAAAACTAACCCTTAACCTGACTGAACCTTAAACCTAGCTCTAAACATTACTCTAACTCGAACTCTAAATCTAACACTAGACTTAGCCCTAACCCTAATAATAAAACTAGCCTTAATCGTAACCCTAGTACTTAATATTAAATGTAACCCTAACACTAGCTTTAACTTAACCCAAAACCTAGCCCGAATCTCTGCCCTAATTCTAGCTTTAACCCTAAACCTAACCTTAACCATTACACTACCACTAATTGTTAACCATAACCCTAGCCATAACATTAGCTCTAACCCTCTCCGTTACCCTAACCATAACCCTAACCCTAATGCTAACCCTAGGCTTAAACATAAGTCTATCCTTACTTATAATTCTATCAATTACACTAAATCTAAAACCTAAACCTAACCCTATCATTAGGCTAATTTTAACCATAATGCTAATTTTAGCCGTAACCTAAAACCTTAACCTATGCCAAAGAATAATGATGACCCTGACCCTAATAATAACCTTAGCTCTAAACCTTACCCTAACCTTAAACCTACCATTACAATAGATGTAGCCATAAAACTAACTCTAAAACTATTTTTGACCATAATGCTGGACTTGAAATTTTAGCCCTAGCCCTAATCCAAAAATAACCCAAGTTTTAACCTTAATTCTAACCCTTGCCCTTGCCCCAAACCTAGCTATAACCTTATCCCTTAATCTGAACCTAACCATAACCTTAAGCCTAACCCTAAACCATCACCCTAACCCTAGGCCTAAAAACAAACTAAGCCTAGCACTAATCCTAATTCTAGTTTTGACCTATCCAAACCATAACCTTAGCCCTAAGACTAACTCTTGTTCTTGTCCTATCATTAATTCTATCCTTAGTTTTAGCCCTAATCTTAACTCTAAATCTAAAACTAACTCTAAATTTAACTGTAACCATACGGCTATACAAAACCACATAATAGCCCTAACAGTAATGCTAATCTTAAAACTTGAACTACCACTAGCTCTAGACATAAAACAAAATCAAACCCATAGCCCTAGCATTAACCCTTACTCTAAATAAAAAAGGAGAGAAATGACTTACAGTAGGGGGGGTAGAGAGAGAAGAAGGGAGGGGAGGGGAGGGGGGATAGTAGGAGATAAGAAAGGTAGCAGAATACAACAGTTACTAATAGGGCATTGCAATCTGTATTTAGGGTAAAATTGGGAGTTCATAACCAACTTAATTCTAATGTATGAAATATGATATGTCAAGAGCTCTGTAATGTTTTGAACAACCAATAAAAAAATTAAAAGAAAAATAAATAAACCAAACTTGAACCCTACAATTAGCTCTAACCCCAACTCTAAAACTATCCCTGAACATGATGCTGGCCCTAACTCATATCCTAGCTCTAAACATTACCCTAATCTTAAATTACGCCTAGCACTAGACCTAGCTTTAATCCTAACCATAAAACTAGCCCTAATCATAAACCTAGTGCATATATTAGTCGTTGTCCTAACCGTACCCCGTATCCCTAATGCAAATT
The DNA here is from genome assembly GCF_052094955.1 of Ictidomys tridecemlineatus. Classification (NCBI taxonomy): domain Eukaryota; kingdom Metazoa; phylum Chordata; class Mammalia; order Rodentia; family Sciuridae; genus Ictidomys; species Ictidomys tridecemlineatus. The sequence continues at coordinate 48,471 of NW_027521159.1, read as the reverse complement.
CTACCTGTAATCTAAGCCCTAACCCTAGATTTAACCCAAATATTAACCCTCACACTTGCCCTAACCCTAACCCTAACCCTACCCCTACCCCTAACCGTAGCTCTAACCCTTTCCCTTACCAAAAGCCAAACCCTAACACAAATGCTAACCCTAGTACTAACCCTAATCCTAAGCACAACTTATACTCTAACCATACTACTAGTCCTAACCCAAGAGCTCATTTTAGCTCTAACCCTAACCCTGACTCTTATTCTTACCCTAATAATAACCCTGGGTCTAAACCGGACCGTACCTCTAAGCCAAACCCTAACACTAGCCTTACCGGTAACCATATATCTATACTTAACCCTAACACTAGCCCTACACTTAATAGCTTATCCTAAAAGTAGCTATAATTCTAACCATAGACCTAAACAAAAACGTAGCCATAGCCCTCACAATAACCGTTAAACTAAACCAGACACTACTGCTTCACCTAGACCTAAAACTAGTCCTAATTCTGGCTATAACCCGAACCCTAACACTATCCCAAACACTGACTCTTACCCTAACAAAAAACCTACTTCGAAACCTGACCCTAACCCCAAATCTAGACTTAACATTTGACCTAGCCATTACCCTAACCCTAAAACTACTCCTAAACATAACCCTAGCTTTTATATTACCCATAGTTCTAACCCTAGCCCTAAACATAACATAAAACTTAGCCCTAACCCTAGGCCTAAACTTAGTTCTAAGCATAACCCTAACCCTAATCATAGCCGTAACACTAACCCTAACCCTAACCTATGCCTTAGTCCTAAACCTAGCTCAAAGAAAACGCTTTCACTAAATATAACACTATCCCTACCTTAAATCTTAACCCTAATCCTAGCTCTAATCTTAACTTTAATCCTAGCCCAAACTTTAGCTGTAACCCTATCCATTATCCTTACCCTAACCCTAATTGTAACACTATCCCTAACACTAAACCTAACCTCAAAGATAAATGTAACCCTAGACCTAACCCAAAACCTAACCCTTGCAATAGCCCTGACCTTAGCTGAAAAATTAACCTTACACTAAACCTAATCCTAACACTAGCTCTAAACCAAAACCTAACCCTAAACCTAACCCAACCTCTAATATTATTTATTATCCTAAACTTAACTCTAACCCTAATAAAAACCCTAGCCATAATCTTAACCCTTAACCAAACCATAACTTTAAACATAACCCTAGACCTAAACTTAAAACCAACCATGACCCTAGCTCTAACCCTAGCTCAAAAACTAACCTTTACTCTAACATAACCATAACCCTAGCCCTAATTCTAACACTTAACTTAACCCTAAAACAAACCCTAGCCCTATCCCTAAACCTAAACCTAATCCTTACATAATCCAAACCATAACCTAGCCCTAACCCGAGATCTAAACCTAACCATTACACTAAACGTAACACTCATCCTAACGATAATAATAACCCTAGCGATAAACCTAACCCATTCTTTATCCTAAACCTTAACTGAACCTAAACATAACCATATGCATTATACTAACCCTAAACCCAAACCTACCAATAACTCTAGCCTTCACCATAAACTTTAAGCTAAACCAAATTCTAACCCTGACTCTAAACCTAATAAAAGTCCTAGCTCTAAACATGACCCTTACAATAAATGTAACTCTTACACTAGAACTAGGCATAACCTAATTTTAAAATTATCGCTAACCATAACCCTAGACCTGACATTAGTCCTAGATCTAGTCCTAGCCCTAAACCTAACAGAAACCCTAGCCATTATTCTAGTAATTAACCTACCTTAATCCTACCCTGAAAACTAACCCTAACCCTAATCCTAATTCTAACCCTCATCCTAGACCTAAAGGTAGCTATAACACCACCCATTCCCCTAAATTTATCCTTGACCCCAATGCAAACCCTAAAAATAGCCCTACCCCTAGGCCTAACCCTAAAACTAACCCTAGCCCTAATCCTAGCCCTAATTTAGCTGTAACACTAACCCTAATCTAAGTCTGGTACTAAGTCTAAAACTAACTCTCTTTCTAGCCATATTTATAGTTCTAACCCTATCCTTTCCGGGACACGAACCTAGCCCTAACCCTAGTTTTAGAACAAACTCTAAATCTAAATCTAACCCTAATCTTAGTCCTAAACTCCATTATAAAACTAGCCCTAACTCTAACACTAATTTAAATAAAGCCCTAACACTAGCCCTAGCCCTAAATCAAAACTGAGCCATAGCCCTAACCCCAAACCTTAACTTAAACAAAACCCTAAACTTGCACCTAGCCCTAACTTTAGCCCTAAATAGAGTTCTAACCCTAACCCAAAAACTAACTCTTACCCTGAACCTGACCCTAACACTAAACCTATATACATCACTGTCACCCTAAACCTATGCTTTGCATGCTTCAGCATAGGGCTACATTCACAAAGAAAAAAATCAGAGTACCCACTGAGAACTGATTGAGTGTGTGAAATATCAAGAGCTAACACCAACACTGTCTGTTATCCAGCTCCATTTCCAATTACACATATAAGTCAAGATGAAGTGAAACCTTAAAACACAAACTGTTCCTGAAAGCGAACCATGAACTTAAAAGGCCATAACATAGGGAATATAGTAAGGCTAGGTAAAAGATGAATCCTCCCTGATATCAAAGAAATTTGAACAAAACTAACTCTGACCCCAACACAAATTCTAACCCTAGCCCTAAACCTAAACCTAACCCTAACTTTAACCTCTTTAGAAAATTTTTGATTATAGAAGACCAAAACTTGTTGTGCCTAGTAGGGCAAGGAAACATATGAATCCTGCCCAGTATATAAAAAAAATAACTGACAAAATAATTGGAGGAGGTGTTTCAGTACATGACTATTTCCCCGTTTTTTTTTTTTTCCCAAAAGTGCTCGTAGATAATGTTCTTTCCCTTGCCATAACTTTGGAAAACTTTCACTAAGAAAAAACAAGAGTGCCCACAGAGAACTGATTGTGTGAAATTTCATGGAGCTAGCACCACAAATTTTTGATTACCAACGCCATTTCCATTTACTCATATAGGACAACTTGAAGTGAAACTTTAAAATACAAACTGTTCCTGAGAGTGAACAATTGACATTAGAGGGCCCAAAACTGGGGAACATTATAAGGCTAGGTAAAAGAGAAATCCTGCTCAGTATCATACAAATTTGAACAAAAATAACTGTAACCCTAACACTAGTTTTATATCTAGTCCTAACTATAACACTAACCCTAAACCTATCCTGTTTATAGAGCTTTGATCATACAATTCCCAAACTTGGGGAATTCAGTGCAGCAAGCTAGCAGATGAATCCTGTGCAGTATTAATCAAATCTGAACAAATTTTGGGGGGGAGGTAGATCAGGACATGCATATTTCCCTGCTTTCTCATAAAGTGTGCTTGGATAAAGTTGTGTTTGCATGCTTGTGCTTAGAGCTACTTTCACAATGAAGAAGCCACAGAGTGCCCACAGAGAAGAGATTAAGTGTGTGAAGTTTCAAGCAGCTAGCACAAACTCTGTTTGATTTGTAGCTCCATTTCCTGAATAGGTTCAAATGAAGTGAAACCTTGAAACTCAAACTGTTCCTTACAGTGAACCTTAAACCAAGAAGACCCAAAATTGGTTAACATAGTAAGGCTAGGTATAAGATGACTCCTGCCCAATATCAAAGAAATGTGAAGGAAACAACTCTAACTGTAACACTCGCTCTAACACTAGTCCTAAACTTAACCCTAAAACTAACCTTAACCTCTTAGAGAACCTTTGATCATAGAAGTTCCAATCTTGTGTACACAAGTGGGGCAATTTAACAGATGAATCTTGTGCAGTATCAAAGAAATCTGACCAAATGACTGGGGGAGGTAGTTCAGTATATGCATATTTTCCTGTTGTCTCCTAAAGTGCTCTCAGATAAAGTTTTTTTTTTTTTTGCATGCTTCAGCTTTGGAGTAATTTCACAAGGAAGAAATCAGAGAGTACTGACAGGGAATTGATAGAGTATGTGAAGTTTCAAGCAGCTACCATCAAAACTGTTAGATTTCGAGTTGCATTTCCATTTACCCATAGAGATCAAAATAAAGTGAAAGCTTAAAATATACACTGTTCCTGACAGTGAACACATAAACTGAGAAGGTCCAATCCTGGTAAACTTAACAAGGGTAAGGAAATGATGAATACTGCCCAGTATCAAATAAATTTGAACAAATCTAAGTGTAACTCTAATGCTAGATTTGACTCTATCCCCAAAACTAACCTTAAGCTCTTTAGAGAACCTATGATCCTAGAAGTCCCAAAATTGGGGATCCTAGTGGGGAAAGCTAGTAGATGAATCCTACACAGTATTAAAAAATATGACAAAATTATTGGGGAAGTTATCTCAATATATTTATATTTTCTTCTTTTCTCTTAATGTGCTCTCAGATAAACTTGCTTTGCATGCTTCAGGTTAGAGCTACTTCACAAGGAACAAACAATAGAGTGACCATGGAGAACTTATTGAGTGTGTGAAGTTTGAAGCAGCTAGCACCAACCCTGTTAGATTTTTAGCTCCATTTCCATTTAGGTTAAAATGAAGTGAAAACTTAAAATAGAAACTGTTCCTGAAAGTGAACCATTGAATCTTGAAGGCCAAAGCTTGGGGAGCCTATTAAACCTAGGTCAAGGATGAATCCTGTACACTATCAATGTAATCTAATAAAAAAATTGGAAGCTCTTTCAGTACATGTGTCTTCTGCTTGCTCCTAAAGTGCTCAGAGATAAAGCTTTTTTTTTTTTTCTAATTCAGCTTAGGGCTACTTCCACAGGAAACATACCAGAGAATCCTCACTGAGAACTGATTGAGTTTGATGATTCAAGAAGCTAGCCAAAACCCTGTTTAATTTCCAGCTTCTTTTCCATGCACCCAATAGGGCAAAAAGAAGAGAAACATGAAAATTAAAACTGTTCCTGAAAGCAAACCCTTTATGTAGAAGGCCCAAATATTTGGAGTATAGTAAAATAGGAAAAAACGAATTCTGCACAGTATCATGGAGATTTGAAAACAAAGCTAACTCTGACCATAACACTAGGACTAATTCTAGTCCTAACACTAACTCTAACTCTAACACTAACTTTAACTTGTTTAGAATTCCTTTGATCCTAAAAGTCCCACAATTGGATACAAGTGAAGCAGGCTTACAGATGAATCTTTCACAATATCAAAGAAATCTGACCAAATAATTGAGGGAGGTAGTTAAGCCATGCATATTGCCCTATTTTCTCCTAAATTGATCATGGACAAATTTGTTTTGCATGCTTAATCTTACAGCTACTTTCACAAAAAACATACAAAAAAAAAAAAGAGTGCCCAAACACAACTGATTGAGTATGTGAAGTTTTAAACAGCTAGCACCAAGCCTCAGATTTCTAGCTGCATTTGCATTTACCCATATAGGTCAAAATGAAGTGAGAATTTAAAAACAAACTATTCCTGACAGTGAATCATTGAACAAAGTAGGACCAAAACTGGGGCACATAATAGACTAGATAAAAGAGGAATCCTACCCAATGTCAAAAAAATCTGAAAAAAACTTTAATTTTAACACTATATCTAAAATTAGCCCTAGCCCTAATCCTAAACCTAACCCTAACCCTAACCTGTTTAGAAAATCATTGATCCTAGATGTCCTAAACGTGGGGAGCTTACTGCGGCAAGCTAATAGATAAATCCTGTTCAGCATCTAAGAAATCTCACAAAATAATTGAGGGAGATATTTCAGTGCATGCCTATTTTCTTTTTTTCCCCTAAAGTACTCTCAGATAAAGTTTCTTTGCATGCTTCAGCTTAGGGTTACATTCACAAGGAACAAACCAGAAAGTGCACACAGAGAACTGATTGAGTGTGAGATGTTTCAATCAGATAGCATCAACCTTCTTTAATTTTGAGCTCCATTTCCCTTTACCATATAGGTCAAAATGAAGTCAAACCTCAAAATACAAACTGTTAATGTCAGTGAACCATTAATCTGAGAAAGACCAAACTTGGGGAACATACTAAGACTGGGTAAAAAATGACTCCTGCCTAGTATCATAGAAATTTGAACAAAACTAACTCTAAACCTAACATTAGATCTAAACCTACCCCTAAACCTAACTGTAACCTTAACCCTAACCTGTTTTGATAACATTTGATCATAGAAGTTCCAATGTTCTGAAGCCTAGTGTGGCAAGATAACAGTTGAAAAATGCACAGTATCAAAAAATATTACCAAATAATTGCGAAAGGTAGTTCATTGCATGCTTATTGCCCTGTTGTCTCCCAAAGTGCTCTCAGATAAAGGTGTTTATTCATACTTTTCCTTTGGTATATATGCAATAGAAAGAAAGCAGAGAGTGCTTGCAGAGAAATAATTGAGTGTGTGGCATATCAAGCAGCTAGTACACACCCTGTTTGATTTCGAGCTTCATTGTCATTCACACTTATAGGCCATAATGAAATGACACCTGAAAATTCAAACTGTTCCTGACAGTGAACCATTGAACTTAAAGGCCCCAAATTGGGGATCCCATTACTTTGATACTGTAATCCTGTACAGTATCAAAGTAATTCGATGAAAAAATATTGAAGATTGCTACTTAAGCACTCACATATGAAGCTATTTTTTTCTATTTCAGAACAGGGCTACTTCCACAAGAAACAAACCAGAAAATGCACACTGAGAACTTATCGAGTGTGTGAAGTTTAAAGCAAACTTTCAAACCAACTCTGTTTGATTTCAAGATCAATTTCCATTTGCCCATATAGGTCAAAATGAAGTGAAACCTTAAAATACAAACTGTTCCTGGCAGCGAACCACTAACCCAGAAGGCCTAAAACTGGGGAGAATAGTAATGCTAGAGAAAAGATGAATTCAAAACAGTATCAAAGAAATTTGAACAAAAATAACTCCAGCTCTTAAATTAACCCTAACCCTAACTATAACCCTAACCCTTAACTGTATAGAAAATCATTGACCCTATGTCCCAAACTTGGGAAACCTAGTGGGGAAAGTTAAATATGAATACTGCACAGTATTAAAGAAATCTGATCTAATCACTGGGAAACTTATTTCAATGCATATATATTTCTGTGTTTTCTCCTTAAGGGCTTCCAGATACATTGCTTTTGTATGCCTAAGCTTTGGCCTACCTTCAAAGAAAGAAAACAGAGAGTGCCCACTGAGAACTGATTTGTGAAGTTTCAAGCCCCTCCTACCAACCTTTTTTTTCTAGCTCAATTTTTATTCACATCAATTAGCCATAATGAAGGAATGTCTTAAAATACAAACTGTTCCTTACAGCAAACCATTGAACCGAGAAGGCCCAAACCTGTGGAGCACACTAAGACTAAGTAAAAGCTGAATCTTGCCCAATATTATAGAAATTTGAAGAAAACTATGGTCACACTGGAGCTCTCTGTGCAGATGGAATGCTCCGCTGAGTGGTTGCTCTAGGCTCAGTCGGAAGTCAGAAGTCTCGGCGCACATGAGCTCTCTGCACAGACTGAATTCTCAACTGTGCATGTGCTCTCAGCTCAAAAGAAAATCTCAGCCACGCATTAGCTCTTGACTCAGAAGGAAGTCTCGGCCATGCAGGTGATCTTGGCGCATAGTGTAGGTAGCACAGAGCAGAGAGACTTTGTTTGTGGGTCACAAGACCAAGCTCTTGACACAGCCAAAGGTCACCCCAGAACCACGCACCTCACCAAACACCCTACACAGGTAACAGATGGAATCCATCTTAGAAAACCTTACTCCCCATCTATTGGTGGCCGTGGCTACTAGCTCAGCTCTGCGGCTGCTCAGGTACTTTGTTTCCAACTCCCCTACCTTCAGCTGTAATAACTCAGAATTTTTCTCACAAGCTATTGGGGGGCTTAGCTATCAATGTAGAACAGCAACTATACAGATACCTGGTTTCTATCTCAGAGAGTAAGAAAAGGGAGACTCCAGACAAAAGTGCAAGCCCTCTCAAAGTGGCTACCTCCACCACCCTTAGCACAGAGACTCAAGCTTGAAATAGAAAACTCCACCTTCTGGACAAAAACAGAGTTCTTAGAGACTTTTCTATTCTCGCTCTTCTCATCTATTCTTCTCTACCCTTCCCCCTCTGGCCCTCACCAACTCAACATATATGCAACCCAAAACTTTCCATGAAATTGAACATTAAGAACGGAATCACCAGAATAATATAATATAGAGGAATTGCATAGGTTCACGTCAAACCCCCCTATTTTCTCTTATTTTTATTCTCCCTCTCTTTCTTTCCTTGTTATTTTTTCTACTTTTTTCTTCTTTCCTCTATCCAACTTTCAACCTCCTAACTTTTACTATTTATACATAGGGTAATTTATGAACACAGAAAAGGAATTTGAATTTATACATTTTTCCATAAATTACCCCTGTCTATTCATTACAATTCTTCTCCAATTTGCTAAGATAGATTAATCTCATACGCTCACTCCTTTCTTCCTTAACATTGCATCCTACCACTGACCATCAGTTCTCTATATACCACAATAAATGATATGCCTGTTGTGAAACTAATAACTTTATTCTAAATAATAATTGAAGCCAATATCTGTAGATAAAGAATCTAAATGTAAATATATTTATAATGGTTAGCCTTAGGCTTCAGGTTAGGGTTAAATTTAGAGTTAAAATTTGATCTATGTTTAGGGCTAGAACTAAGGATAGGGCAAGGGTTAGGACTAGGGTTTGGGATAGGGTTAGGGTTATGGTAAGTGATAGAGTTAAAACTAGTGATAGGGCTAGTGTGAGAGTTAGAGTTAGCCTTAGAGCTAGGGCTAGGTTTATTTATGGGGATAGGGCTAGGGTTAGAGTTTGGTTTAGACCTCAGGTTAGGGTTAGAGTTAGGGTTACATGTAGGGTAAGGGAGTGGGTTCTAGCTAGGATGAGGGCTAGTGCAAGGGTTAGTATTATAATTAGGGCTAGGGTTAGGGTTAGGGTTATGATTAAGGCTAGGCTTAGGGCTAGAAAGAGGGCTACTGTTTGTGTTAGGATTAGGGCTAGTGTTTGGGCTAGGGTTAACGCAAGGTCTAGGGTTACAGTTAGGGATAGATTTATTGTTAGGTTTATGGCTTGGTACAGTATAAGTGCAAGATTTAGTGTAAAGTTCAGGTTTATAGCTAGGGTTATTATTAGGGTAAGGTTCAAAGTTAGGGTTTGTTTTAGGTTAGAGGTAAGGTTTAGGGCTCGAATTAGCATTAGGTTTAGGGTTAATGTTAATGAAAGGTTTAGGTTTAGGGGTTAGATGTGGTTTTGTGTAATGGATAGGTTAAGGCTAGGCCTAATGTTTAGCATAACCGTTAGTGTTATCATTAGGTTAATGGACTGATCTAGACCTAAGATTAGGGCTAGGGATATGTATAGGATTACGTCTCATCAACTCCTGAATTGTGCCCAGCCAGACTGCGGCATTTGGTGGCCCACACAAGGAGCGACTGAGGGTAAGTAAACTGCCCACCCCTGAGGGCAGGGAGAGAGGATGGGTAGCCATTCTAAGTTTACTTTTTATTTTGCTTCATTTTTGTTTTAACTTGCCTGTTCCTGGCGATGTGTGAGAGGGAAAAAAAACCGCTCACATTTGAGGAAAAACTATTTGTGTCTGAGGAACAGATAGGGAGAAAGGACGGATGCACATGTCAGGAGGATAAAAAGGCTGATATAATGATTTTGTGTGGTTCCATTTTTATTGCATTCTGTCTCGGTTTTGTTTGGCAACATCTTGTTGGATTGTATTATAGTAGAAATATGGTATCAGCAGTTAGTAAAAAACAAACTGAAAGAGTATTAAGTAAATTGTTAGAGCAAGGAGGCTTCCCGGTAAAATCAAGAGCAGTCAGGGCATACGTTGATATAATACAAAAATGTAGCCCATGGCTTTTTAAGGAAGAGTTGTTAGATATATCACAATGGAACCATCATGTTAAAGATTTTAAAAGAATAGAAAAGAACAACCCAGGGACTCTGCCAGTTGGCACATTGCCATTGTGGACGAACGTATCTGGTTTGCTTAGTCCAAAGCCTTCAGTTTAGACAAAGGTAGAGGAAGGAGAAGACATATTGATTCCAGTAAAACAGAAGGTCTTTCAAGTTAGGCAGAAAGAGGAAAAGATTCAAGTACAAGAGAAGGTCTTTCGAGTTAGTGAGACAGAGGAAGGAAGTTTAGAGCAAAAAAAGCCATCAGAGGAAAAATTACAACAGGAGACTGCTAATAACACCTTTCTATCAGAGAGCAAAAGTGTCCAACCAACAGCACCACCTCTACAGGAGACTGCTACTAACAGCATTCTATCACCAGAGGGCATAAGGGTCCAATCAACAGCACCACCTCTATATGCTAGGAGACCGCCAACCCCTGCAGTTGATAGTTTGGATCCTGAGACAGGATCTCAATATGCCCTGTATTTGAGGTAGGAGGGCAGCGAATTCACCAGGGTTTAAATTTCAAATCAGTGAAGGAGCTAAAAGAGGCTGTAACAACCTATGGTCCTCAAGCACCCTTCTCTGTAAGCTTGGTCGAATCCATTACCAATTTAAGCATGACGCCAGCAGATTGGGCTAATATGTGTAAATCTGTGCTAAATGGAGAACAATACCTGTTATGGAAGGTTGCCAATGAGGAATTTTGCAAGGAGAGGGCTAGTCGAAATGAAGCAGCTGGTTATCCTCAGAGAAATCTAGATATGTTGTTAGGAAAGGGACCTTATGAGGATTGGCAGCAACAAAATGCATATGATCCTCGTGTATATTCACAAATTGCTGTAGATGTAGTTAAGGCATGGAAGACTTTACAAGGACATGTATGTGTACAAGGTCAATTATCTAAGATAATACAAGGAGCTAATGAACCTTACGCTGAATTTGTAGATAGGCTTATTCAAAAAGCTACCAGAGTTTTTGGGAATACAGAACAAGCAATGTCATTAATAAAACAGCTGGCTTATGACCAACCGAATCGTTGGTGCAGAGATATCATTAGACCATGGAAACAGGAAGATTTAAACACATATATTAAGTTATGTAGAGACATTAATGAACAAGGGCAAATTGTGGCAGCTGCAGTAAAACAGGCTTTATATGCCAGGCCAAGAACATGCTACAATTGTCAACAAACAGGACATTTTAAAAGGAATTGCCCCATAAGAGGAGGGTTTAACAAAACTGGGTATCAAACGAGTAGAATACCGGGTATTTGCCCAGGATGGCATAGAGGGAGACATTGGGCTAATGAATGCCGTTCTCAAACCACCATAGAGGCTACTCCATTACATTGTGCTAATGCATACCGTTCTCAAACCACCATAGAGGGTACTCCATTATCAAAAAACGAACAAGGACAAGGTGTTTATCCACAATATCATGGACAAAGGCATCGGGCTCCGTTGCCAAAAAATGGACAGGGGGCCCCAATGCTCCCGGGCCCCAAATCACAAATATTCGGAGCACTGGAGAAACCAAGCAACCCCAGCAACCCCATCAGGGCAGTGCCCAGGACATCAGATCTCTCATCAGACTAACCAGAGGGAGCGCAGAGTTGGACATTTATGCCTCTGCCAAATCAGTACTAACTCCAGAGATGGGAGTTCAAATCATTCCCATAGGGGTAAAAGGACCTCTTCCCAAAGGAACAGTAGGGTTATTATTGGGACACAGCTCTTCTATTCTAAAAGGACTTTTGATAAGTCCTGGGGTAATTGATACTGATTATGAAGATGAAATAAAAATTATAGCCAGTTCTCCAAAGAGTATATCAATAATTTCACCAGGAGATAGAATAGCACATTTACTAATAATACCAAGCCTACATGATAAATTTTTCAGTCATGCTGTAGAAAGAGGTTCCAAGGGATTAGGCTCCACAGGTGTAGATTGGGCTATGCTTTCTTTAAATTTAGATTCTCGCCCATGCTAAAACTAAATATTCAAGAACATGAATTTAATGGGCTACTGGATACAGGTGCAGACGTTAGCATTATCTCTCATCAAGAATGGCCAAAATATTGGCCATTACAACAAGCCACTCAAACGCTTCGAGGCCTAGGAGTGGCGACTAATCCCCATAAAATTGCAATGGTCTTAGATTGGAAGGATCCTGACGGATGTGAAGGAACTATACAGCCACATGTATTGGATCATCTTTCAGTAAATTTATGGGGACAAGATGTCCTAGATCAATTTGGTTTGACATTAACAAATAATATCAATCAAAATGCAAACACTATTATACCTAGACAAGGTTTTAGGAAGGAAAAAGATTAGAAAAACAAGAAGAAGGTATAGCAGTACCAATAAAAATAGATCAAGGAACAGACAGACATGGGTTGGATTTTCACAAAGGGCCACTGAGACAATAAAAATTACATGGAAATCAGAAAGATCAGTATGGGTTCCTCAGTGGCCCTTGACTAAAGAAAAGATACGAGTAGCCCATGATCTGGTCAAACAACAATTAGCAGAAGGACATATACAACCTTCTGTATCTCCCCATAATACTCCCATTTTTGTCATCAGAAATAAATCTGGTAAATGGAGATTATTGCAAGATTTAAGAGCCATTAATAATAAAATGGTCATTATGGGACCTGATCAATTGGGGATTCCTCAATTGTCTGCTTTGCCAAAAACTTGGTATGTTTTAGTTATAGATATTAAAGATTGTTTTTTTTCAATTCCAATTCATCCTGAAGATAGTCCACGTTTTGAATTTACTTTCCCTGCACTAAATCATGAAGGTCCTGATGAGAGATATGAATGGAAAGTACTCCTTCAATGGATGGCTAACAGCTCAACTGTGTGTCAAATTTATGTTAACAAAGTAATCCAGCCACTTAGAAATCAAAATCCTGAATTACAAATATTTCATTATATGGATGATGTATTATTAGCACACAAAGCTAAAAACACATTGCTAGAATGTTATGCCACACTTACAAACTTATTAAAAAATTATAATCTAGAGATAGCAATAGATAAAGTACAATTAAATTTTCCAATTAATTATTTTTGAGTTCTATTATCCTCAACCATGGTCTGTCCACCAAAAATTCAAATACAAATAGATAACTCAAATCACTTAATGACTTTTAAAAGTTATTAGGAGACATAAATTGGATAATGCCTTATCAGGGTATTCCAACAGGAGAATTGGGACCTTTATTTGATATCCTAAAAGGTCCATCAGATCCAAATTCACCCCCAATGTTAACTCCTGAAGCAAGAAAGGCATTAAAAATCATTGAAACATATATGGAAAATATGCATTTGGATAGAATTGATATAAGTTTGCCTTTATTATTTATCATACTACCAACAAAATATATTCCTACAGGAGTATTTTGGCAAGAAGGTTCATTATTATGGATACATTTTTCTTATTCTCCAAACACTATTCTTACTAGGTATCCTGAGGCTGTAGGAAAATTAATACTCAAAAGAATGAAAACAGCAAAGGCAGTGTTTGGAATTTCTCCCAATAAAATTATTACTCCATATACTATGAATCAAATTGATGAATTAGCTAATGGGTTAAATACTTGGGCAATAATCATGTGCAAATCTAATGTTTCATTTGATAACCACTTACCGTCTAAACCTTTATTGTCTTTTTGGTCATTGCATCCTGTAATTTTTCCAAAAATGACAAGAAAAACACCTATTATGAATGCTCCAAATATATTCACTGATTGGTCAAATAATGGTACAGCAGCAATAGTTACACCTGATCAAACTTTTACATTTTTAGTACCCAAACAATCAGCTCAAAAGGTAGAGCTTAATGCAGTATTACAAACTTTTCTGATGTTTAAAGATTCTGTATTTAATTTATTTTCTGATAGTCGGTATATAGTTAATGCTATAATATCCATTGAAGATTCTGGTAGGATTTCCCCTTCTTCTACTGTTTTCTCTTTGTTTTCCACTATACAAAGTTTAATCTTGGACAGAAAAGATCCATTTTTTATAGGACATATCAGGTCACATACAGGATTACCTGGAGCCCTTAGTTTGGGTAATGATTTAGCAGATAAAACTACACATGACATACATATTTTCACTACACTAGAAGAAGCTATAAATTTTCATAAAAGGTTCCATGTCAATGCTAATACTTTACAAAAGCATTTTAAAATAACTAAGGAACAAGCTAGACAAATAATAAAACAATGTCAAAATTGTGTGACCTTTTTACCATAAGTTAATCTTGGAGTCAATCCTAGAGGACTGATACCTAACCATATTTGGCAGATGGACGTCACACACTTGACAGTATTTGGAAAATTAAAATATTAGCATGTTACAGTTGATACTTCTTCTGGATTTTTAGTGGGCTCCCTTCATGCCGGAGAAAAAACTAAAGATGTTATAGCTCATTGCTTACAAAATTTTGCCACTGTGGGCATTCCAAAACAGTTAAAAACAGATAATGCCCCTGGTTATACGTCTACTTCTTTTAAACAATTTTGCTCATCATTTGGCATTACTCATATAACAGGAATCCCATAAAATCAACAGGGACAAGGCATAGTTGAATGAGCTCATCAAACTATTAAAACGTACTTATTAAAGCAAAAACATGGAATTGGGAAGGGGTATATATTCTCCAAAGATAAACTTAAAATAACCCTTTTTCTCTAAACTTTTTCAATTTGGATTCATCCGGACTTAGTGCTGAAGAAAAGCATATGTGTCCAAAAATGTACATAAGCCCAAGGTTATGTACATTTTTTGGACAGAAAAAAATATTCTAACAGGACAATGGAAAGGTCCTTTCCCAGTAATTGTCTGGAATCGGGGGTCTGTTGGTGTGTTTTCACAGGAAGAACAGCAGCCGATTTTGATTCCAGTAAGATTAACCAAGGTTCTGACCCAGTCATTGTCTGGAGTCGGGGGCCTGTTTGTGTGTTTCCACAGGAAGAACAGCAGCCGATTTGGATTCCAGAGAGATTAACTAAAGTGATTTCTCCAGACCAAAAAGAAGATGATTTAGCTTAAATCCATAACAGCTGATATCCAAAACTCCAATTTGGCTATCCTTACATCTGCGAAAGAACCAGGATGCTTTTTTCAATATCTGTTTTATTATTGCCCTTTCCCATATAGTGAAGTTCTATTTTGTTTTTTTGAGCTCATACAGACCTAGGTTAATGTTTTGCTGATCAGATCTATTTTTTTTGACTATAGTTTTTAAACATTGCAATGGAGATTTCACCTGTAAAATGTTATAAGGCCTTTACTATTATGTTATGTGTTGTATGTATTATATTATGTGTGCACACTTGTGCTTTGTGTTATATGTTTGAATGTATGTATGTCCATATATCATATATGATGAGCACTCATGAAAAAATGGATCCAAATATCTTTTTTTTTATTCACATGATTTAAATTCTTTAATTTAAATTGGGTAAATAACTGTTAAGAATTGTTTTAATATGTAAACAAAAAAGGAAGTTAACAGATCTGTTTGTTTACTTTCACCTATTCTTTTCATTATATTTAATGATTTTCTTCAATATAATATAAATTGTTAAGAAAATTGTTTTCTTTTAGTGCCTTCTGGAATGTTACAAAATTCTTTCTTTAGCCATTATTGCCAGAATTCCTATCTTCATCCTCGTGCCAGTGAAGACAAAGATAAAACTAATCTACAGCTTCTGCAATAGCCATCACTGAACTGCTTGCAGAACTTGCCTAAACTATGTGTCACTTGTATGCATTGTGAACTATCTGTTAGTGCATCAATTGTGGTAGTGTTGGAGTATTTTTGCTGATGATGTCATTGGTGGTACAATTTTTTCAACAAGAGCTGTCAATTGGCTTGGTGTATCTTCCTCCTTTCTGCTTGTCATGATCATTCAGCTAAAATTTGGGGGCCAACAGAGGTGAGGCAAAGAACCTCACCCCCCCACTGGTACAAAGACCTCTCCACAGGTGTGGCTGTATACTGGACTGGTAGTCAATGACGGGTAAGATCCAATTACAATGGTACAAACCTAAGAAAGGAGGCTGACGCCCTGAGGTCAGCTGATCCGAAGACGGGTAAGGACCATATGTAGTATTGAACAACCTAAGGCAGGCACGGTCCCTAAGCCACATGCTTGTTGTTTAAACAGAGAGGGGGAGATGTTCAGAGCCACAGCCAAAGGGGCCCCAGCAAACTTCCAGCTGCCAGCAAACTTCCAGCTGCCGGCTGATGATTGGCTCACAGTGGCCCCAGCAACATCTAGCTGATTGGCTCCTCTGCGGTGATGTTCATTGGGCTGTTTCACTGCCCTTCAGACTGCCAGCTGATGATTGGCTCACAGCGGCCCCAGCAACATCTAGCTGATTGGCTCCTCCATGGAGCTGCTCATTGGGGGACTTCTTTGGCTCTGCCCACGCAACCCAGCCAATCGGCCTTAAGAGCAGGAGGATTGTGAAAGGTTGAGAGGCTGGTGTGGGGGTGAGAGGCTTGTGGAAGCCGGTGGTGGCAGTTGGGCTCTGAGGGTTTTGTCCCTGAGGAGCTGTTTTGTTTGGCGTTTGTAGTTCTAAAAATAAAGTTAGTTTTTTTTGACAAGTGGCTCCTGAATTGTGCCCAGCCAGACTGCGGCAAAGTCTTTTGTTTGGGATAAGGTTAGGTGTAAGTTTAAAGTGAAAGCTAGGTTTAGGACTCGGATTTAGGCTAGGTTTTGGGTTAGGATAGGGCTAGGGTTAAGGCCACAGATTATGTATATAGTAGGGTTATGATTAGTGCTAGTTATAGCGTTAGGGTTAGGGCTAGGTCTAGTGTTAGGGTTAGGTTTATGATTTGACAATATTTAGAGCTAGTGTAAGTTTTAGAGTCAGAGTCAGTGTCCGGATTACTTTTCATGTTAGACTTAGGACTATATTTAGAGATAGGTGAAGGGCTAGGTGTAACGTTATGGTTTGTTTTAGGTTAAGGCTTAGGGTTAAGGCTATGACTCGGTTTTGTTTTAGGGCTAGGGGTAGGGTTAGTGCTACTTATACGATTAGTATTAGGGTTAGGGCTAGGTTTAGTGTGAGGTTTAGGCTTAGGTTTAGCGTTAGATTTAGAGTTACATTTAGATCTGGGGTTTGAGCTAGGGCTAAGGATAGGGCTAGGGTTAAGACTAAGTTTAGGGCTAGGTTTAGAGTAATGGTAAAAGATTGGTAAAAGCTTGGTATAGGGCTAGTGCAAGAGTTAGAGTTAGTCTTAGGGCAAGGGTTAGTGTTAGGTTTTGGCCTAGGATTAGGGCTAGGATTAGTGTTAGGTTTAGGGTTAGGTTTAGGGTAAGGGTTTTGATTATAGCTAGTTTTATGGCTAGGGTGAGGGTTAAAATTAGGGTTAGGGTTTATGATTAAGGTGAATTTAATGGCTAGGATGTTGGATAAGTTTTGTGTTAGGGTTAGGACTAGAATTAGAGATAGGGCAAAAGTCAGGTCTAGGGTTACATTTAGGGATAGTTTAGTTTTAGGTTTATATCTAGGTCTATTTAAAGGTTACATTTATGGTTAAGTAAGGTATATTATTAAGCTTAGGGTTAAGTATAGGGTTTTTGTTAGGTTAAGGTTTAAATTTAGGGATCTAATTAGCATTATTGTTAAGGATAGGGTAATGATAGTTTTAGGTTTAGGGTGCAAGTTAAGTGTAAGGTAATGAATAGGGTTAGGGTTAGGGATAGGATTAGGGTTTGGCCTAGGATTATCCTTAGGGTTACAGTTATCATTAGAGTAATGGACAGTTTAGAGCTAGGCTTAGGGCTAGGCTTATGCTGAAAATTAGGTCTAGGTTTAGGCATAGTTTTAGGTTTAGGAATTTGGTTAGGATTAGTATTAGCTTCAGAGTTAAAGTTGGGTAGGCCTTGGATTAGGGCTAGGTTTTGCAATAGGTTAGAGCTACAGCTAATGTAATAATTTGTTATGATTCTAGCTAGTTTTAGGGTTAATGTTAGGGCTTGGTTTAGTTTTAGGTTTAGGTTTAGTGTTGGGGTGGTGTTTATAGCTATGGTTAGTGTTACTGTCAGGGTCAGTGTTCAGGTTAGTGTTATGGTTAGAATTAAAGCCAGAATTAGGTCTAGGGTTAGATCTAGGTGAAGAGTTAGTGTTTGGCTTAGTTTAAGTGTTCTTGTTAGGGCTAGGTGTTTCTTTATGTCTAGGTTTCGAATTTTGGCTAGATTTGGGATTAGGTTTATTTCTACAGCTAGTGTTATGGTTAAGTTTATATATTAGGTTACCAGAAGGGCAAATTTTAGTGTTCAGTTTAGGGTTAGGTTCAGGTTTAGACCTAGGATTAGTGTTAGGATCAGAATAAGGGTCAGGATTAGGGTCAGGGTTTGGGTTATGGTTAGAGCTATAATAAGAGCTAGGGTTAGGACAAGTAAAGTAAGGGTTTGTGTTAGGTTAAGGATTAAGGTTAGCTTTAGGGTTAGGTTTTGGCTTAGGGTAAGGAATAGCGTTAGAGCTAGATTTAGTGCTAGTGTTAGGGCAAGGGTTAGGGTTAAAGCTAAGTTTAGGGCTTGGTTTAGGGTTAGTTTTTATGTTAGGGTTAGGGCTAGGTTTAGAGCAATGACTAATATAAGAATTAGGGTTACAATTAAGGTTAATTTTTGGATTATGATTAGGGGTTAAACCCCTAGTGTTAATTAGTGTTAAGGTTAGGCTGATATTTAGAGCTATTCTTAGTTTTAGTTTAATAGTCAGGGTCAGGGTTAGGTTTAGGGTTAGGATTAGGACTCAAAATGAGTCTAAGGTTATTTTAAGGGTTTGGTTTAAGTTTAGGGTGCTGCTTAGAGCTAGGGTGAGTGTTAGGATATGAGTTAGAGTAAGGGTTAGTATTAAAATTTAGGTTAGTAATTAAATTAAGACTAGGGATAGGTCTATGTGTAGTGCTTTGGATTGGTTTAAATTAAGGTTTAGTGTTTGGCTGGGGATGTGGCTCAAGCGGTAGCGTGCTCGCCTGGTATGCATGCAGCCCTGGTTCGATCCTCAGCACCACATACCAACAAAGATGTTGTATCCGCCAAGAAACTAAAAAATAAATGTTGTAAATTCTCTCTCTCTCTCTCTCTCTCTCTCTCTCTCTCTCTCTCTCTCTCTCTCTCTCTCTCCTCTCTCCTCTCATTCTCTCTAAAAAAAAGGTTTAGTGTTAGGGCTATTGCTTGGTTTTGTTTTACTGCTAGGATTAGGGTTAAGGCTCGTTTCATGATTAGTGTTAGGGTTAGCACTAATTTAATGTTAGGCTTAGGTTTAAGGTTAGTGTTAGAGTTAGATCTAGGGTTTAGAACTAGGAATAAGGATTAGGAATGGGTTATGGCTAAGGTTATGGCTATGTTTAGGGCTAGGGTTAGGATTAAGTTAAGGGATAAGGTTAGAACTAGGGATTCACCTAGTGTGAGAGTTAGAGTTAGTCTTAGGTCTATTGTTAGCTTTAGAATTAGGGATAGGGTTAAATTAAGGCTAGGAATAGGGCTAGGGTTAATGTTCTGCTTAGGTCTAGAGTTAGGGTTAGCATTAGAATTAAGTTTAGGTTAAGAAATGGTGTTATAGCTAGGTTTAGTGGGAGGGTGAGGGTTAAAATTAGGTTAGGGCTATGGTTAAGTTTAGGGTAAGGATTATTGCTAGAATTAGGGCTAGGGCTAATATCAGGTCTTGGGTTATGGTTAAAGATAGTTTTAGTGTAAGGTTGATGGCTACATGTAGTGTAAGGGTTAGTTCTTTTGTTAGGATCAAGTTTAGAGCTAAGAGTATTTTTACAATCAGGGTCTGAGTTAGGGTTCGGGATAGGTTAAGTTAGGGCTCAAATTAGCATTAGGTTTAGTGTTAGGTTAATGATAGGGTGAGGTTTAGGGTATAGGTTTGGTTTTGGGTAATGGATAGGGTTAGGATTAAAGACAGGGTTAGGTTTAGGACTAGGTTTAGCATTAGGGTAAGGGTTATGTTTATGGCATTGGATAGGGTTAGAGCTAGGGTAAGGGCTAGTGTTATGTTTATGATTGAGGCTGGGGTTAGGGTTAGGATTAGGGTTAAAACTGGAATTATGGCTCGGATTAGGGCTAGGTTTTGTCTTATGTTAGTGCTAGGGTTAGGGTTATAGCTAATGTAACTACCAGGGTTATGTTTAGGGCTACATTTAAGGTTAGCATTAGAGCTATGTCTAGTGTTAGGTTTAGGTTAGGGTTAGGGTTATGTTTAGAGCTAAGGTGAGTGTTATGGTCAGAGTCAGGGTCAGGGTTAGTCTTAGGGTTAAGATTAAAACTCAAATTATGGCTAAGGTTGGGGTTAGAACTAGTTTTAGAATTAGCATTATGGTTAGGGCTAGTGTTAAATTAGGTTTAGCCTTATAGTAAAAGTTATATTTAGAGTTAGAGTTAGGGTTAGGGTTAGGCTTAGATTGTTAGATTTAGAGTTAAATTTAAATCTAGGTTAGCGCCAGGGCTAAGGATAGGGCTAGGTTTAGGTTTAGGATTAGGGTTCTAGAAAGAGAATGCATTAGAAAAAGGGATGAGGCTAGAGTTAAGGTTAGAGTTAGTCTTACTGCTAGGGTTAGGGATAGGGTTAGGAATAGGGCTAAATTAGGGTTAAGATTAAGGCTAGATTAGTGTTAGGGTTAGGGCTAGGTGTTAGGCCTAGGGTTAGGATTAAGGGTATGTTTAGTGCTATGATAAAGGTTGTGATTTGTGTTAAGTTTAGGGCTAGGATTAGGACTAGGTTAATGTCAGGTCTAGGCTTAGGGTTAGGGATTGTTTTAGGATTATGGTATGCCTAGGTCTAGTGTAAGTGTAGGTTTAAGGTAAGGTTCATGTTTAGAACTATGGGATTTATTAGGGTCAGGGTCAGAGTTAGAGTTTGGTTAAAGTTAGGCTTATGGGTTAGGGCTTGAGATAGAATTTGGGTGTGCGTTAGGTTTTTGATAGTGTTTTGTTTAGGGTTCTGGTTAGGTTTAGGTAATTGTTAGGGTTAGAGTTAGGTCTAGGATTTACATTAGACTAAGGGTCAGAGTTAGTATAATAGATAGTTTTGGGGTAAGTTTAAGGCTAGGTTTATGGTAAGGAATAGACCTTGAGTTCCGGTTAGGGTTAGAATTAGAACTACGGTTAGGGTGAGGGTTATGTTTAGATTAAGGGTTAGGTTTTGAGCTAGGTTAATGCCTAGGGTGAGGGTTAGGTTAAGGGCTAAGTCTAGGGATAAGATTACAGTACAGTTACAGTTAGGGTTAGGGTTAGGATTAGGGCTAGGTCATCATTAGGGATAGGGTTAAAGTTAGGGTAATGGATAGGTTTAGATGTAGGTTTAGGGTTATAGTTAGGGTTAGATAGAGGTTTAGGCTTACGGTTAGAGCTACTGTTATGTTTAGGTTTATGATAAGGGTTAGGGTTTGAGCTAGGGTTAAGTATATGATGAGTGTGAGGTTGAGGGTTAGGCCTAGGGTTATTTTTTCAGTTAGTTATAGCATTAAGTTTAGGCCTAGGATTATCAATAGGATTAGGGTTAGGTTTAGGTTGAAGGGTAAGTTTAGAGATAGGCTTAAGGTTAGGATTAGGACTAGGATTAGGGTTCTTTTTTGGGATAGATGTAGGTTTATGTTTAGGGTAAGGGTTAGGCTTTGAGCTAGGATTAGGTCTAAAGTGAGGTTTTTGTTAGGGTTAGGGTGAGTGTTAGGGTTAGTGTTATGCTTAAGGCTAGGTTAAGTCCTGAGATTATCTCTAGGTTTTGTGTTAGGTTTAGGCTTAGGGTTAGAGCTATGGGTAATGAAAAACCTAGGCTTATATTTAGGGCTACTTCTAGGGTTAGAGTAATGGCTAGGTATAGTGTTAGGTTTAGATTTTTGGGTAGGGTCAGATTTAGAGACAGGTTTACTATAAAGGCAGTGTTCGTGTAAGTTTTAGAGTTAGGTTTACAGCCAGAATTAAGAATTGGTTTAGGTCTATGGGTAGGGTTAGTGTTTGGCTTAGGTTCAGGGTTGTTGATAGGGCTAAGGTTAGGTTTTTTTTTATGTCTAGGGCTAGAGTTAAGTCTAGATTTAGGATTAGGCTTAGATCTAGCGCTAGTGTTAGAGTTTGATCTAGAGTTAGGGTCAGGTTTAGACCTAGGGTTAGTGTTAGGATCATAATAAGGATAAGGGTTATTATTAGAGTTTGGGATAGGGTTAGAGATAAAGTGTTGGCTTGGTTTAGGACTATTAATAGGATTAAGGTTTTGGTTACCCTAAAGATTAGGGATAGGTCTAGGTTTACCATTAGTGTTAGTGTTTGGCATAGGCTACGTGATAGCCTTAGAGCTAGGGTTAGGGCTACAGTTAGGATTAGGATTAGGGGTAAATCTAGGTTTTGGACTTAGATTAGAGCTATTTTTCATTTCAGGGTTAAGTAAATGGGTAATGTAAAAACTAGGGTGTCAATTAGGGTCAGATTTAGGTTGAGTTTTAGGCATAGGTGTGGTGTAATATTTAAGATTACACTACAGGTTTAAGATTAGGGTAATATTCAGAACTAGGGTTATTTTTAGGATGTGAATAAGAATCAGAGTTTGTTTTATGGTTAGTGTTAGGACTCAAATAAGGGCTAGGGTTACTGTTATGTTTTGGTTTAAGATGAGGGTGGTTTTTAGAGGGTCAGGGCTAGGGTTAAGATTATGCTTAGAGTAGGTTTAGGCCCCAGATTATGGCTAGGTTTTGTTTTAGGTTTAGGCCTATGATTAGTGTTATGGTAAATGTAAGGTATAGGGTTCTAATTAGGGCTAGTTTTAAGGTTAGGACTATGGCTAAGTCTAGTGTTAAATTTAAATTTTGGTATAGGTTTTAGAGCTAAGTTTAGTTTTATTGTCAGGGTCAGTGTTCAAGTAAGTGTTAGGGTTAGTGTGAGAGGCAGAGTTAGGTTTATGGGTAGGGTTAGGGTTTGTTTTAGGTTAATGGTTATTGTTAGGGCTAGGAATAAGTTTTTGGTTAAACTAATTCTAGGGCTAGAGTTATCGCTAGATTTAGGATTAGGTTTATGTCCAAGACTAGTGTTAGGGTTAGGTTTAGGTATAAGATTACTGGTAGGGCTAGTTTCAGGTTTTGGTTTAGGGTTAGGGTCAATTTTAGACCTATAATTATTGTTAGCATCAGAATAAGGGTGAAGTTTAGAGTTAGGTTTTGGGTTAGGGTTTGAACTAGAATTATGTCTAGGGTTAGGACTAGTAATATAGTTAGTATTTGGTTTAGGCTAAGTATTATGATTAGGACTAGGTTTAACATTATGGATAGGTTTTGACTTCAGTGTAAGGGATAGGGTTAGAGCTAGGGTTAGAGCTACGTTTAGGGTTAGGTTTAGGGTTAAGATTAAATCTAGTTAGGGCTTGTATTGGAGCTATTTTGTGTTAGGGTTAGGGCTATTTCCAAAGTTAAAAATAGGGTTTCAATTAGCATAAGTTTTAGGGTTTGAGTTTGGGCTCAGTCTTGTGTTAGTATTAACTTTAGGGTTATGGTGATATATAGAGCTAAGGTTAGTGTTTGGATAAGAGTTGAGTCAGGGTTAATTTTAGGCCTAGGACTCAAATTAGAGCTAGTGTTATTACTAGTTATAGTGGTAGGGTTTGGTATATGGTATTTTGAGGGTTAGAGCAATGGCTCAGTTTATTTTAGGTCTAGCGCTAGAGTTATGGCTACTTTTAGAATTAGCAATAGTATTAGGACTAGTGGTAGTGTGAGGTTTAGGCCTAAGTTTTTGGTTAAATTTAGCATTATGGTTAGATCTTGAGTTAGGGTTATGGCTAGGGTTAGGGCTAAGGTTTGGCTCGTGTGAGGGTTACAGTAACAAAAAGGTTTAGAAATAGAAATAGTGCTAAATTTGAGATTTAGTCTTAGGGCTAGGGCTAGGAATAGGGTTAAAGTTAGGGCTAATTTAGTGCTAGGTTTAGCGCTAGGATTAATATTAGGGTTAGGACAATGGTTAGGGCTAGGGTTAGGGTTAGTTTTAGGGGCAAGGATGGGTTTATATAGCTTGGTTCAAGGCTAGGAAAAGGTTTAAAATTAGGTATATTCTGGTTAGGATTAAGGCTAGTTTTAGGGACAGGATGAAAGCTAGGGTTTGTTTTATAGTTAGGGCTAAGATTAGGGCTAGGGCTAATATCACGTCTAGGGTTACAATTAGAGATATTTTTATGGTTTGGTTTATGCCTAGGTCTAATGTAAGGGTAAGGGTTAGGTTTAGAGCTAGGTGTATTATTAGGGTCAGTTTCCGGGTTAGGGTTGCTTTGGGTTAATGTTTAGAGTTAGGGCTTGAATTAGCTTCAGGGTTAGGGTTTAGGTTAGAGTAATGGCTAGGGTTAGGATTAGGGTTCAGTTTAGGTTAAGAGTAATGTTTAGGTTTAATGTTAGGGATAGGGTTAGGGTTAGGTCTAGTGATAACATTTGGGTTAGGCTTATGGTTAGGTTAATTAATAAGGTTAGTGCTAGTATTAGGGATTGTGTTAAGGTTAGGATTTAGGCTAGGATTAGGGTTAGGCTTAGGGTTAGTGATAGGATTAGGGTTAGGTTAAGTGTTAGGGTTTGAGCTAGGGTTAGGGCTAGAATTAGGTATAGGGTTAGAGTCATGGCTATGGCTACGGTTAGGGTTAGGGTTAGGGCTAGGGCTAGCATTAGGGTCAGGGTTATTTTTAAAGTAGTTGAGAAAGTTAGATCTAAGATTTTTGCTATGGTTACAGTTAGGATTCAGGCTAGGAATACAGTTAGGATTAGAGCTAGGGTCATGCCTAGGTTAAGTTTTAGAGTTTGAGCTAGGGTAAGGGCTATGACAAGCATTAGGGTAAGCTTTAAGTAGGTTAATGTTAGGAATATGTTTAAGGCTAGGCTTTGGGCTATGTTTTACGTAAAATTTATGGCTAACATAAGGGCTATGGGTAAGGTAAGAGCTAGGGTTTTGGTTATGGCTAGTTTGTGAGTTACAGTTATAAAAAAATATTGTGGTAGCGTTAGGTTTTGGGTTAGAATAAGGTTTAGAGCTAGGATTTATGTTAGGGTAAGGGTCAGAGTTCAGGATAGTATTGGATTAAATTTTAGGGCCAGAATTAGAATTAGGTTTAGGTCTAGGGGTTGGGTTAATCTTTTAGATAGGTTAATGGTTATTGTTAGGGCTAGATCTAGGTTTTTGTTTAGGGCTAGGGCCAGAGTTATGGCTATATTTAAGATTAAGTTTGGGTCTAGTGCTATTGTTATAGTTAAATTTAGGTATAGGTTTACCAGTAGGGCTAGTGTTAGGGTTTGGTTGAGGATTAAGGTCAGGCTTATTCCTAGAGAAGGTGTTAGGGTCAGAAGAAGGGATAGGGTTAGGCTTAGGGTTAGGGTTAAATATATAATGAGGTCTAGGTTAAGGACTAGTAATAAAGTTAGGTTTGGGGTACGCTAACGATTGGGGTTAGAACTAGGGTAGTAGCGTTAGGGTAAGGCTTTGGCTTAGGGTAAGTGATAGGTTTAGAGCTAGGGTTAGGGTTTGGGCTAGGGTTAAAGCTGATGTTAGGTCTTAGATTAGGGCTAGGTTTTGTGTTAGGGTTAGGGTTATGGCTAATATAATAACTGGTTCTACAATTAGGGTTAGTTTTCTGGTTAGGGTTAGGAGTACGTCTGGTGTTTGAGTTAGGTTTAGGGTTAGGGTGATATTTAGAGCTAGGGTTATTTTTAGGTTCAGAATCAGGGTCAATATTAGTTGTAGGGTAAGGATTAGAGCTAGGAGTAGCAATAGGATTTGGTTTAGGTTAAGGTTTAGGATTACGGCTATAGCTCAGTTATGTTTGAGGGCTATGGCTAGGCTTAGGGCAAGTTTTCAAATTAACATTAGTGTTAGGACTATGGTTAAGGTGAGGTTTAGGTTTAGGTTTAGGGTAAGATTTAGAGCTAGTTTTAGATCTAGGTTTATGGCTAGGCCTAAGGTTAGGGCTATGTTTGGCCTAGGGTTAGGGCCAAGCTTTGGATTATAAAAAGGGATAATTTTAGTACTAGGGATAGGGCTAGGGGGAGATTAAGAGTTAGGATTCGGTTTAGCGTTAGGTTCAGGTAGACCTATGATTAACGTTAGGGTCAGAATAAGGGTCAGCGTAAGGATTAGGGTTGGGTTATGGTTAGAGCTAGAATGAGGACTAGGTTTAGGATTATTATTAGGGTTGGTTTTTGTTAGGTTAATAAATAGATTTGGGATTAAGATTAAAATTAGCATTAGGTTTAGGGTTTGGCATGCAGTAAGATATAGGGTTAGAGCTAGGTTTAGGGCTAGGCTTACATTAAAACTACGTTTAGGGCTTGGATTAGGGCTAGTTTTTGTTTTAGGGTCATAACTAGGGTGATAGCAAAGGTAATGTAAGAACTATGGTTTTAGGTTTAGTCTTATTGTTATGGTTTGGGGTTAAACCTTTAGTGTTAGGATTAGATTTAAGGTTAGGGTGAAATTTAGAGCTATTTTTAGTGTTAGGTTATAAATTAGGGTCAGGTTTAGTTATAGGGTTATGGTTAGGACTCAAATTAAGGCTAGGGTTACTGTAAGGGTTCAGTTTAAAATTAGAATGGTGTTTTGAGCTAGGGTGAGTGTTAGAATAAGACTCAGAGTGAGGGTAAGTATTAAGGTTAAGATTAGGACTCGAATTAGGGCTAGGGTTATGTCTAGATGTAGTGTTAATTTTTTGTTTAAGCTAAGATTTAGCGTTAGGGCTATTATTAGGCTTTGTTTTACTGCAAGGGTTAGTGTTCAGGGCTAGTTTTATGATTAGCATCCAGGCTAGTGCCAGTGTTAATGTTAGGCTTAGGTTTAGGGTTAGGGTTGGATTTAGAGTTAGGGTTAGATATAGGGTTAGGACTAGGAATAAGGATTTTACAATGGTTATGTCCAGGTTTAGGGCTAGGGTTAGGGCTAGGTTTAGGATTTCAGTAATGGTTAGGGTTAGAAGTAGAAATCGGGCTAGTGTTAGAGTTAGAGTTAGTCTTAGGGCTAGGGTAGGGTTAGGGTTAAGGATAGGGTTAAATTAGGGCTAGGATTAGTGCTGAGGTTAGTGTTCACCTTAGGCCTAGAGTTAGGGTTAGGTTTAGGGTTAAGTTTAGGGTAGGGAATGGCATTATAGCTAGGTTTAAAGATAAGATGAATGTTAGAATTAGGGTTAAGTCTATGGTTAGGACTAGGGTAATTATTAACACTAGGTTTGGGGCTAGAATGAGGGCTTTGGATTATTTTAGTGTTAGGGGTAGGATGAGTGCTAGGGCTAATATCAGATCTAGGGTATGGTTAAAGAGAGTTTTAGTGTTAGGTTTATGATTATATGTAATGTAATGATTAGGTTTAGCGTTAGAGTCAGGTTTAGAGCTAGAGGTATAATTAGGGTCAAGGTCTGGGTTAGAAGTTTGGGATAGGTTAAAGCTTAAAGTTAGGACTTGAATTAGTGTTATGGACAGTGTTAGTGTAATTACAGAATAAGGTTTAGAGTTTAGGTTTGGTTTAGAATAAAGCATATGTTTAGGATTAGGGATAGGGTTAGGTTTAGGCCTAGAGTTATGGTTACGGCAATTGATAGTGTTAGAGATAATTTTAGGGCTAGGGTTGTGGTTTTGATTAGGGCTAGCGATAGAATTAGGGTTAGGGTTAAAGCTCGGGTTAGGGTTCGGATTAGGGTTAGGTTTGGGGTTAAGTTAGTGCTAGGGTTAGGGGTAAGGCTAATGTAAGTACCAGAGTTACAATTAGGGTTTAAATTTAGGGTTAAGGTTACTGGTAGGTTTAGTCTTAGGTTTAGGGTTAGGGTTAGGGTGATGTTTAGACTAGGGTTAGCATTATGGTCAGAGTCAGGGTCAGTGTTAGTTCTAGTTTTCAGATTGAAACTAGAATTAGAGCTAAGGTTTGGGTTAAGTTTAAGGGTTGGTTTAGGTTAAGGATTAGGCTTAGGGCTATAGCTCGGTTTTGTTTTAGGGCTAGGGTTAAAGTGAGATTTAGAGCTAGGGTTAGGTTAGGGTTAGGCTTAGGGTTGGTTTGATTTATAATTAAAATTAGATCTAGGTTAGGGCTATAGCTAATGATAGGGCTATGGTTTGGGGCTAGGATTACGGTTCCAGTAAGGGATAGGTTTAGAACTAGGGATGGGGCTAGGGTGAGAGTTTTAGTTAGTCATACAGCTAGGGATATGAATAGGACTAAATTAGTGCTAAGATTAGGGCTAGGGTTTGTTCTTGGGTTAGGCCTAAATTTAGGTTTAGGGTTAGGATTAAGGCTAAGTTTAAAGCTAGGATATGTTCTGGGGTTTGTGTTAGGTTTAGGGCTATGATTAGGGCTATGGCTAATGTCAGATCTAATCTTATGGTTGGGGATAGTTTTAGGATTAGTGTTATGGCTAGGTCTAGTGTAAGGGTTAGGTTTAGTGTAAACGTCATCCTTAGAGCTAGGAGATATATAAGGATCAGAGTCAGTGTTAGAGTTTGAGGTTAGGTTTTAGGGTTTTGGCTTTATTTAGCACTAGAGTATGGGTTAGAGTAATGATAGGGTTTTGTTTAGAGTTTAAATTAAGTTTAGGGTAATTGATATGGTTAGGGTTAGCAAGAGGTTTAAGATTAGGCCTATGGTTCAAATTCGGGTAAGGGTTATGTTTTGTATAGATGTTAGGATTAGAGCTAAGTTTAGTGTTAGGTTTATGGTTTATAGGTTTATAGGTCTTGAATTAGGGTTAGCATTAGGGTTAAAACTAGGGTTAGGCTTAGGTTTATTTTTACACTAAGGGTTACGTACTGAGCTAGCATTAAGGATAGGTGTGGTTTAGGTTTAGGGTTACTTCTAGGGGTAAAATTATAGTACTCATAGGGTTAGGATTAGGATTAGTGCTAGGGACATCATTAGGGTTATGGTTAGATTTGGGTATTGGCTAAAGTAAGAGCCAGGGTTACAATTAGGTTTAGTTTTAGGGTTATTTGTATGGGTAGGTCTAGTGTTAGGTTTAGGTTTAAGGTGAGGGTAATATTTAGAGTTAGGGTTATTGTTAGGATATGAGTTAGCAACAGGGTTAGTTTTAGGGTTAGGGTTAGGACTTAAATAAATGCTAGTTTTTCTGTTAGTGTTTGGTTTGAGGTGAAGGCTCTGTTTAGAGCTATGGTGACTGTTAGGATATCAATCAATTCAGAGTTAGTTTTAAGGTTAGGGTTATGACTTGAATTAGGGCTAGGGTTACTGTTAGGTTTTGGTTTAAGTTTAGGATGGTATTTAGAGTTAGGGTCAGTGTTAGGATATGAGTCAGGATCAGGGTTAGTTTCAAGGTTAGGGATAGAACTCAAATTAGGGCTAGGGTTATGTCTAGGTATACTGTTAGAGTTCGGTTTAAGTTAAGGTTTAGTGTTAGGGCTGTTGCTCAGTTTGGTTTTAGTACTAGATTTAGAATTTGGGCTAGTTATAAGATTAGCATTAGAGTTAAGGTTAGTGTTAGTGTTATGCTTAGGCTTTGGTTTAGGATTAGATTTTGATTTAGCATTAGATCTAGTATTAGGGCTAGGTCTCACTATAGGGAAAGGGTTAGGGCTAGGGTTATGGTTATGGTAACAGATAGAGTTAGAACTAGGGCTAGGGCTAGGGTGAGAGAGTTAGTCTTAAGCCTAGGTATTTAGTTAGTTTTAGCGATAGGGCTAACTAAGTTAGGGCTAGGATTAGGGCTATGGTTCCTGTTCACCTTACGCCTAGTGTTAGGGCTAGTGTTATAGTTAATTTTAGAGTAAGGTATGGTGTTATACCTAGGTTTAGAGGTAGGATGAGGGTTAGAATTAGGTTTACGGCTATCGTTAGGTGTAGGGTTATGATTAAATTTTGGTTAAGTGCTAGAATAAAGGCTAGGGTTTGTTGTAGGGTTAGGTCTAGAATTAGGGCTAGAGCTAATGTCAGGTCTAGTGTTATAGTTTGTGAAATATTTAGGGTTAGGTTTGGGTCTATGTCTAGTGTAAGTGTTAGGCTTAGGGTAAGGGTCAGGTTTAGAGCAAGGTGTATTTTTAGGGTAAGGATCAAAGTTAGGTTTCTTTTAGGTTGAGGTTTAAAGATAGGGTTCAAATGAGCATTAGTGTTAGAGTTAGGGTAATTGATCATAGGTTTAGGTTTCAGGGTAGGTTTAGGGCTTGGGAAGCTTTAGGGTTAGCAAAAGGGTTAGGGTTAGGCCTAGAGGTAGCATTAGAATTAGGGTTATCATAAGGATAATATATAGGTTTAGAGCTATTGTTAGGGCTAGGGTTAGGTTAGGATTAGTGCTATAGTTAGGTGTTTTTTTTTTGTTTGTTTGTTTTTTAGGGCTAGTAAACCTAGCTGAAGGTTAGGCTTAAGGTTATATTTAGAGTAAAGGTTAGATTTTCAGCTAGGGTTAGGTCTTGCACGAGGGTTAGATTTAGTGTTATGGTCAGGGTTATGTTTAGAGTCAGGGCTATGGTTTTCATTAGGGTTAGGATTAGGTTTAGTGTCATAGATTGGGTTAGATATAAGGTTAGCTTCATGGTTAAGGTTAGGTTTAGTTTTAAGTTTAGTTTTAGGGCTATGTTTACTGTTGGTATTAGGGTAAGTGTTAGAGTTTGAGTTAGGGTTTAGGCTATGGCAATATTTAGGTTTAGGTTTAGGTCTAGGGTTAGGTTTATGGTTTGGGTTAGCGTTTCAGTTAGGGTTAGGGTTAGTGTTATCATTAGGTTTAGAGTTAGACTTAAGGCAATGGCTAGGGTTAGAGCTAGTTTTAGGTCTAGGGTTAAGGTTAGGATTAGGGCTACGGTTTGGGATATGATTAGTGATAGTGCTAGGGTTATGTTTAGGCAAAGGGTTAGGCTTTGAACTAGGGTTAGGACTAAGATGAGGCTTAGCATTAGGATTAGGACTAGGGTTAGGGTGAGGTTGAGGGTTATGCTTAGGGTAGGTTTAGGCCTCTATTACGGTTAGGGTTTTTTAAGATTTGTGTTAGGTTTAGGCCTAGGGTTAGTGCTATGTGTAATGTAAGATCTAGGCTTCTGATTAGAGCTAGTTTTATTGTTAGGTTTATGGCTAGGTCTAGTGTTATGTTTAGGTTTTGGGTTAGGTTCAGGTTTAGAGGTAGGTTTAGTGTTAGTGTCAGGGCCAGTGTTCAGGTTAAATTTAGGGTTAGGTTAAAATTCTGAATAGAATTAGGGTTAGGTTTGTGTTAGGGTTAGTGTTGGCTTTAGATTAAGGGTTATTGTTAAGGCTAGCACTAAGTTTTTTTTTAGTCAAGGGCTTTTTTTAGGTCAAGGACTAGAGTAGTAACCAGATTTAAGATTAGATTTAGGTCTAGGTCTAGTGTTAGGTTTAGATTTAGATATAAGTTTACTGGTAGGGCTAGTTTCAGGATTTGGTTTCAGTTTTTGGTCAGGTTTAGACCTATAATTAGTGTTAGGATCAGAATAAAGATGAAGGTTAGGGTGAGGTTTTAGGTTAGAGTTAGATCTAGAATTAGGGCTAGTGTTAGAACTATTAATATGGTTATTGTTTGTGTTTAGCTAGGGATTAAGATTAGGACTAGAGTTAGCATTATGAATAGGGTTTGGCTTAGAGTAATGGATAAGATTAGAG
Source organism: Ictidomys tridecemlineatus (assembly GCF_052094955.1). Taxonomy (NCBI): domain Eukaryota; kingdom Metazoa; phylum Chordata; class Mammalia; order Rodentia; family Sciuridae; genus Ictidomys; species Ictidomys tridecemlineatus. The sequence goes on along the minus strand of NW_027521159.1, from coordinate 16,886 downwards.
CTAGGGTTAGGGCTAGGATTAGGGTTAGGTTCAGGGCTAGTTTTAGCGTTAGGGTTAGGGTTAAATCTAGTGTTAGGGCTCAGATTACGGCTATTTTTGTGTTAAGGCTAGGGTCTGGCTAAGGCCAATGTAAGTACTAGGGTTATGATTAGAGTTAGTTTTAGAGTTAGGGTTTTGGCTAGTTCTAGTGTTAGCATTAGTTTTAAGGTTAGGATGATATTTAGATCTAGGGTTTGTGTTTTGTTATGAGTCAGGGTGAGGGTTAAATTTAGGGCTAGGACTCAAATTAGAGCTCAGGTTATGGCCAGTTATGGATTAGGATTTTGTTTAGGTTAAGGTTTAGGGTTAGAGGAATGGCTCAGTTTTGATTCAGGGCTAGGGATTGGATTAGGACTAGTTTTGGGATTGGCAATAGTGTTAGAGCTAGTTTTAGAATGAGATTGAGGCTTAAGATTAGGGTTAGATTTAGAGTTATGGTTAGATCTAGGGTTAGGACTATGGCTAGGGTTAGGGATCAGGTTAGGGCTATTGTGAGGGTTATGGTAATGAATAGAGTTATGAATATAAATAGGACTAGGGTGTGAGTTAGAGTTAGTCTTAGGACTAGGGTTAGGGGTAGGGTTAAGTTTCGGGTTCACATAGGGCTAGGATTAGTGCTATGATTAATGTTAGGTTTAGGTCTATGGTTAGGGCTAGGGTTAGGTCTAGTTTTAGAGGAAGGGATGGTGTTATATAGCTAGGTTCAGTGCTAGCTTGAAAGTTATATTTAGGGATAGGGATAGGGTTTGGGTTTGGGTTAGGATTAAGACTAGGATTAGAGCTACGATGAGGGCTAGAGTTTGTGTTAGGGTTAGGGGCTAGGTTTATGGTTAGGGATAATGTTATGTGTAGGGTTATGGTTAGGTCTAGTGTGAGTTTTAGGTTTAGTTTTTGGGTTAGGTATACAGCTAGGTTATTATTAGGGTCAGATTCTGGGTTAATGTTTGGTTTTGGTTAAGGCTGATGATTAGGGCTCAAATTAGCATTAGGGTAAGTGTTGGGGTTAGAGTAATGGATAGAGTTAAGTTTACAGTTCAGGTTATGTTTAGAGTAATATATAGAGTTAGTGTTAAAGATAGGGTTATGGTTAGGCCTAGAGTTAGAATTTGGTTTAGGCTTACCAAATGAATAGTTTAGTGCTAGTGTTAGGACGTTGGTTAAGGTTAGTTTTTGTGCTGGGTTTTTGGTTACTTCTAGGGTTAGTGTTAGGTTCAGTTTAGAGTAAGTTTTAGGGTTTGAGCTAGGGTTAGAGCTAGGGCAAGAATTAAGGATAGAATGAGGGCTATGGTTTGGGTTAGGATTAGGCTTATGGTTACCTTTATGGCTAGGGTTAGCACTAGGGTTAGTGTTATGTTTAAGGTGATGGATAAAGTTAGAACTAGGACTTGGGCTATGGTTACACTTAGAATTAGGGATAGGGTTCGGGTTAGGGTTAGTGCTAGGGTTATCTTTAGAGTAAGGTTTAGAGTTTGAGCTAGGATTAGATCTAAGGCAAGAATTCGGTTTAGATTTTGTACTAGGGTTAGGTTTAAGGTTATGCTTAGGTCTAGGTTTAGGGCTTATATTAGGGCTAGGTTTTGTGTGAGGTTTATGGCTAGAGTTACTGCTATGCATAATCTAAGAGCTAGGCTTATGGCTATGACTAGTGGTTTGGGTTACGGTTATAGATATATCTAGTGTTAGGCTTAAGTTTTGGGTTAGGATAAGGTTTATAGCTAGGATTTGTGTTAGGGTAAGCATCAGTGTTCGGGCTAGCATTGGGTTTATGGTGAGGACCAGAATTAGAACTAGGGTTAGGTGTAGGACTAAGATTAGTCTTTCTGTGAGGTTAATGATTATTTTAGGGCTAGAAATAGGTTTCAGTTAAAGACTAGGGCTAGATTTATGGCTATATCTAGGATTAAGTATAGGTCTTGTGCTAGTTTTGTGGTTAAGTTTAGGTATAGGTTTTTTGGTAGGGCTAGTGTTAGGGTTTGGTTTAAGGTAAAGGTCGACCTTTGACCTAGGGTTAGTGTTAGGGTCAGAATAAGGGTAAATGTTAGGCTTACGCTTTGGTTTAAGGTTAGAAATAGAATGAGGACTAGGGTTAGGACAAGTAATATAGTTAGGCTTTGGGGTAAGCTAAGGATTAGGGTTAGAACTAGGGTAGCATTAGGGTGAGAGTTTGGCTTAGGATAAGGAATAAGTTTAGAGCTAGGATTTTGTCTAGTGTTAGGGTTAGGGTTAGAGTTATAGCTAGGGTTGAGGCTCAGATTAGCGCTAGGTTTTATGTTAGGGTTAGGGATATGGCTAATGTAAGAACTAGCTCTATGGTTAGAGATAGTTTTAGGATTAGGGTTAGGATTAGGGCCAGGTCTAGTGTTTGGTTTAGGTTTAGGGTTAGAGTGATGTTTAGAGTGGAGTTAGTTTTAGGGTCAGTGTCATAATCAGCATTAGTTGTAGGGATAGGGTAAGGACTAGGTGTAGTGTTAGGATTTGGTTTAAGTAAAGGGTTAGGATTAGGGCTATAGCTCAATTTTGTTTGTGGGCTATGACTAGGGTTAAGGTTAGTTTTCAAATTAGAATTAGAGTTAAGGCCACTGTTAGGGTTAGGTTTAGGTTTAGAGTTAGGTTTATATTTAGAATTAGTGCTGGTTCTAGGTTTAAAACTATGGCTGGGGTTAGGACTAAGGTTAGGGCTAGTGTTAGGGTTAGGCAGTAGATAAGTTTGGTACTAGATATAGGTCTAGGGCTATAGTTAGGAATAGTATTAGGGCTAGGTTTAGAGTTAGGTTTACAGTTAGTAATAAATTAGGGCTAGTATTAGGACTATGGTTAGTGTTAGGATGAGGCCTATGATTATCACTAGGGCTAGCATTAGTGATAGTGTTAGGGTTAGGATTAGGGTTAGGGGAAAGGATGTGGTTATACCTACGTTAAGAACAAGGCCGAGGGTGGAAATTAGGGTTTGGGCTATGGTTAGGATTCAGGTTGGGATTAAGCCTAGGTTTAGGGCTAGGATGTGGGCTTGGGTTTCTGTTAGGTTTAAGGCAAAAATTAGGTAGAGTGATAATGTCAGGTTTAGGGTTATAGTTAGGAATACTGTCAGTGTTAGTTTATGGCTAGGTTTAGTTTAGGGTTATCTTTAGGGTAAGGGTCAGTTTAGAGCTAGGTGTGTTATTAGAGTCAGTGTCCTGCTCAGAGTTTGGGTTAGGTTTTGGTTTAGTTTTAGGGCTTGAATTAGCATTAGGTTTAGGGTTAGAGTTAGGGTTAGAATAATTGATAGAATTAGGCTTAGTTTTCAGTTTAGGTTTAGTTAAGGAAAAGTTAGTGTTAACAATAGGTTGAAGGTTAGGCCTAAATGGATATGGTTAGATTTAGGTTTAGGACTAAAGTTAGTGTTAGGTTTTGCTTTACTGTTAGGGTTTAAGCGAGGATTAGGACTACCGCAATGGTTACATTTACAGTTAGGTCTAGGGTTAGGTTTACTGTTAGGGTTAGTGTAGGTTTAAGATTAGGAGGAGGGTTAAGTTTACAGTTAGGGTTAGAGTAGGTTTAGTGTCAGGGCTAGTGTTATTATGATGTTTATAATTAGGGTTAAGGTAATGAGTGGAGTTAAAGCTATGTTTAGGGTGATGAATAGGTTAGATCTAGGTTTAAGGTTAGGATTAGGGTTAGTGTTAACGTTAGGTCTAGGGTTAGTGTTAGGGTTAGGTTTAGGGTAAGTGTTAGGGTTTGAGATATGGTTAGGGCTAGGTCAATGGTTAGGGTTAGAGTCAGATCTAGGTTTAGGATTAGAGTTAATTTTAAGGCTAGGTTTATCATTAGGGTTAAGATTGTGTTTAGGGTAATGGATATGGTTAGAGGTAGAGTTAGGGCTAGGATTATGGTTAGGATTAAGTCTAGGTTTCAGTTTAGGATTAGGGCCAATTTATGGTTAGGTTTAGGCTTAGGGTAATGGTTAGGGCTAGGGTTATGTTTAGGTTTAAAATAAGGTGTAGGATTCAGTTTATGGATAGTTTTTATTTTAGGTAAGGACTATGGCTAATGTAAGAACTAGAGTTATGATTAAGGCTACCTTTAGGGATACAGTAAGGGCTAGTACTAGTTTGAGGTTTAGGTATACTTTTAGGGTGATGTAAGAGCTAGTGTTAGTGTAAGGTCAGAATCAGTCTCAAGGTTAGTTTTAGGGTTAGGTTAGGACTCAAATTAGGGCTATGTTTAGTGCTAGATGTAGAGTTAGGTTTTGGTTTAGGTTGAGGGTAAGAATTAGTGCTATGGCTTGGTTTTGTTTTAGAACTTGAACTAGATTAGGGCTAGTTTAAGGTTTAGTTTGTTTTGGGGCTAGTTTTAGTATGAGGTTTAGGCTTAGTGTTAGGGTTGGACAAAGAGTAATGGTTAATTTTAGGGTTAGGACTAGGGCTAGTTTTAGGGCTAAGGTTAGGTCAAGTGTTAGGTTTTTTTTAAGAGATAGGGTTAGATCTAGGAATAGGGCTAGGGCGAGAGTTAGAGTTAGCCTCAGTGTAGTGGTAGGGTTAGGGCTAAATTATAGCTAGGATCTGGTCTAGGATTAGTGTCAGGGTTAAGTCTAGAGTTAGAGTTAGGGTTAGATTTGGGGGAAGGGATGGGATTATAGCAAGGTTCAGAACTAAGGCGATGGATAATATTAGGGAAAGGCTAGAGTTAGGGTTTGGGTTAGGATCAAGGCTAGGTTTAGGGCTAGGATGAAGGCTAGTGTTTTTGTTAGGATAATGGCAAGAATTAGGGCTAGTGCTAATATCAGGTCTATGGTTTTGGTTAGGGATAATTTTCCAGTAAGATTTATGGCTAGGACTAGTGTCAGTGTTAGGTTTAAGGTGAGGTTCAAATTGAGAGCTAGGGGTATTATAATGGTAAGAGTCAGGTGTTGGTTTTGGGTCAGGTTGAGATTTAGGGTGATGGCTCAAATTAGCATTAGGTTTGAGTTAGGGTTAGAGTAATAGATAAGATTAGATTTAGGCTTCAGGTTAGGTTTAGGGGCTCAGGTTATATTTAGGGTAATGGATAGGATTAGGGTTAGGCCTAGTGTTAGCATTAAGTTTATGTTTTTCATTAGAGTAATGAATAGGGTTATAGCTAAGGTTAGAGCTAGGGTTATGTTTAGGTTTAGGGCTAGAGTTAGGGTTAGAGTTAGGGTAAAGCCTAGGATTAGGTTTAGAGTATGTTAGGGTTTGAGCTAGTGTTTGTGCTAAGGATAGGGTTAAGTTAAAATTAGATCTAGGGTTAGGATTAGGGTTACCATTATGGTTAAGGTAATGGACAGGTTTAGATGTCTGGTTAGGGTTAAGATTAGGTTGAGGACTAGGGTTAGTGTTAAGTTTAGAATAATTGTTAGAGTTTTAGCTAGGGTTAAGACTATGAAAAGGGTTAGGTTAATGTTTAGGTCTAGGGTTAGGTTTACAGTTAGGTTTACAGTAAGGGCTAGTTGTAGGGTTAGGGTTATGGCTATGTCTAGTGTTAGGTTTAGGTTTTTGATTAGGATCAGGTTTAGAGATAGGTTTAGTGTTAAAGCAGGGTCAGTGTTCAGGTTAGAGTTAGAGTTAAGGTTAAAGCCAGAATTGAGATTAGGTTTATGTCTAGGGGTAGGGTGAGTCTTTGCATTAATTTAAGGGTTATTGTTAGGGTTAAGGCTAGGTTTTTGTCTAGGTTTTGTTTAGGTATAGAGCTAGAGTTAAGTCTAAATTTAGGACTAGGTTTAGGTCTAGGGCTTGTTTTAGGGTCTTGTTTAAGTGTAAGGTTACTGGTAGAGCTAATATTACAGTTTGGTCTACTGTTAGGGTCAGGTTTAGACCTAGGTTAGTGTTATAGTCAGAATACGGGTCAAGTTTATGGTTAAGGTTTGGGATAGGGTTAGAGCTAGAATGAGTGTTAGGGTTAGGAAAATTAATATGGTGATAATTTTGATAAGGCTGAGGATTAGGGATAGGTCTAGGGTTATGATTAGGTGTAGGGTTTTGCTTAGGGTTAGAGATAGCATTAGAGCTAGTGTTAGGGGTAGGGTTAAGGTTAGGGTTAGGTTTATGGTTCAAGATAGGTGTAAGGCTTGGATTACGGCTAGTTTTTGTGTTAGTGTTAGGGCTACGGTTAGGGCAACAGGTAATGTAAGAACGAAGGTTACAATTAGGGTTAGCTTTAAAGTTAGGATTAGGGGTAGTTCTAGTGTTAGTGTTAGATTTAAGTTTAGGGTGATATTTAGAGCTAGAGTTACTTTTAGGATATGAGTAAGTGTCAGATTTAGTTTTAGTGTTTGATTTAGGACTCAAATTTGGGATAGGTTTACTGTTAGGGTTTGGTTTAAGGTTAGCATCATGTTTAGAGCTAGCATGAGCATTGGGATATGATTCAGAATCAGGGTTAGTTTTAAGGTCAGAGTTAGGACTATATTAAGGCTAGAATTAGTTTTTATAGTAGTTTATGGTTTGGTTTAAGTTAAGATTTAGTGTTAGGTCTATTGCTCGGTTTTGTTTTTTCCTAGGGTTAGAGTTAGGGCTAGTTTTACAATTAGTATTAGGGTTAGGGTTTGGGATAGGGTTAAATTAGGGCTAGGATTATGGCTAGGGTTAGTGTTCAGCTTAGGCCTAATGATAGGGATAGGGTTAGGTTTAAGTTTACGATAAAGAATGGTGTTATAGCTAGGTTTAGACATAGGATGTGGGTTAGAGTTAGGGTTAGAGCTAGGGTAAGAGTTAGGGTTATGATTAAGTCTAGGTGTAGTGATAGGATGAGGGCTAGTGTTTGCTTTAGTTTCAGTGCTAGGATTAGTGCTAGGGCTAATATCAGGTCTATGGTTATGGTTAAAAATAGTTTTAGTGTTAGGCTTATGGCTAAGTCTAGTGAAAGTGTTAGGTTTAGAGTTAGGGTCAGGTTTAGAGCTCAGGGAATTATTAGGATTAGGATTGGTTTAGGTAATAATTCAGGTTGACAGCTCAAATTAGCATCAGGTTTAGGTTTAGGAGTATAGTTAGGGTTTGTTTTAAGTTTCAAGTTTGGTTTAGGGCAATTCATATAGTTAGCGTTAGTGATAACGCTAGGGTTAGGCTTAGGGTTAGCATTAGGGTAAGGGTTAGGTTTAGGGTAACTGATAGGGTAAGAGCTTAGGTTAGAACTAGAGTTATGGTTAAGAATATGCCTTGAGTTAGAATTAGAGTTAGTGTTACAACTAGGGTTAAGTTTAGGTTTAGGGTTATGTTTAGCATAAAGGTTAGGTTATGAGCTAGGGTTAGGCTAGGTTTATTGTTTGGTCTAGCTTTACAATTACAGTAGGTTTAGGTTTAGGGTTAGAGTTAGTACTAGGGTTAGCATTAATGTTAGGGTTATAGTTAAGGGAACGGATAGGGTTAGGTTAGGTTTAGATTTGGTTTGGAGTTAGAATTAATGATAGGTTTAGGATTAGAGCTATGGTTATGTTTAGGTTTATGGTTAGTTTTATTGTTTGATCTAGAGTTAGGACTATCATGAGTTTAATTTTAGGGTTATGTATATGGTTAGTTTTCTGGTTAGGATTAGGTTTAGCATTAGGTTTCTGGTAGGATAATCAAGAAGTCTAGGTATAGGGTTTGAATAATGGGTAGTTTTAGAGCTAGATTTAGGGCTAGGTTAAGTTTAAAATTTGGGCTAGTTTTAGGGTGAGATTTACGGATATATCTAGGCTTATGTTTATGGTAAGTGTTAGGCTTTGATTTGTCTTAGGACTAAGTGAGGGCTAGAGTTTGGTATAGTCTACGGTTTCAATTAGGGTTATGCTTAGTTCTAAGTTTAGGCCTAAAATAAATCTATGTTTAGAGTTAGGTTTAGGCTAGATTTAGTGCTATGGGTAATATATGTTCTAGAGTTATGATTAGCGAGTTTTAGGGTTAGGGTTATGGCTGGGTCTAGAATTAAATTTAGGTTTTGGTTAGTTTCAGGTTTAGAGGTAGGTTTATTGTTGAAGCCTGGGTCAGTATTTGGGTTAGAGTTAAGGTTAGGGTTTAACCCAGAATTAGGACTAGGTTTAGGTCTAGGGGTAGAGTTAGTTATGGGGTTAGTTAAAGGGTTTATTTTAGGGCTAAGGCTAGGATTTTGTTTAGATCTAGTGCTAGAGTTCTTGCTAGATTTAGGATTAGGTTTAGGTCTAGAGCTACTGTTGGGTTAAGTTTACGTATAAGGTTACATGTATGGCTAGTGTTAGGGTTTGTTGTAGAGTTAGGGTCAGGTTTATACGTAGGTTTAATGTTATGGTCAGAATAAAGGTCAGGGTTAAAGTTAGGCTTTGGTATAGCATTAGAGATAGAATGAGATCTAGTGTTATGACAATTAATAGGGTTAGGGTATGGTTAGCCTAAGGATTAGGGATAGGTCTAGGGTTATCATTAGGGTTAAGGTTTTGCTCAGGGTAATGCATAGGGTTAAACATAGGGTGAGGTTTTTTGTTAGGATTAAAGCTATATTTAGGGCTCAGATTAGGACTAGTTAGGGTTAGGCTGTGGATTAGGGTTAGGGTTATGTTAAATGTAAAAATTAGGGGTTGAGGTTTAGGGCAAGGGCAAGGGTTAGGGTTATAGTCTGGGCTAGTGTAGAGTTAGAGTAAGGTTTAAGGCTAGGGTTAGCATTAGTTTTAGGGTTATGGTTAGTGTAACGTATAGAGTTAGAGTTTGGTTTTGGCTATGGTTACAGTTAGGATTAGGGCTAGAGTTAGGGTGAGGTTTAGGATTTTAGTTAGGGTTAGGTTTAGGGTAAGGTTTAGGGTTTGACCTAGGGTTAGGGCTAGAATGAGGATTACAGTTAGGGTAGGGCTAGGGTTAGATCTACGGTTATACTTAGGGTTAGGTTTAGGGCTTAATTAGGCTAGGTTTTGTGTGAGGTTTAGGGCTAGTGTTAGGTTTATGGGTAATGTAAGAGCTAGACTATTGGTTATGGTAGATTTAGAGTTTGTCTAGTGTTAGGTTAGTTTTTGGTTAGGATAAGGTTTAGAGTTAGGGTTTTGGTTAAGGTAAGTGTCAGGGTTCAGGTTAGTATTAGGTTTAGTGTTAGGTCCAGAATTAGAACTAGGGTAGGTCTAGGGGAAGAGTTAGTATTTTGGTTTAGGTTGAGGGTTATTGTTATGGCTAAGGCAATGTTTATGGCTATATTTAGGATTAGGTTTAGGACTAGGGCTAGTGTTAATATTAGCTTTAGATTTAGGGTTACTGGTAGGGCTAATGTTAGGTTTCAGATAAGTGTTAGGTTCAGATTTAACCTAGGTTTAGTTGTAGGGTCAGAATATGGGTCAGCAATATGTTTATGGTTTTGGTTAAGTTTAGAGATAGAATGAGGTCTAGGTTTAGGACTAGTAATAGAGTTAGGGTTTGAGGTAGGCATAGAATTAGGGTTAGGACTAGGGTAGCAATAGGGTAAGGGTTTGATTAAGTGTAAGAAATAGGGTTATAGCTAGGATTAGGAAAACAGATAGTGTTGAGGTTAGGTCTAGGGTTAGGACTAGGTTTAAAGGAGGGTTAGACATTGGATTAAGGCTAGGTTTTGTGTTAGGTTTAGGGGTATGGCTAATTTAAGAACTGGCCTTACGATTAGGGCTAGTTTTAAGGTTAGGTTTAGGTTGAAGCCTAGTGTTAGAATTAGGTTTTGGGATGGGTGATGTGTAGAGTTAGGGTTAGTGTTAAAGACAGTGTCAGGGTTAGTATTAGTTCTAGGGTTAGAGTTAGGACTCGAATTAGGGCTAAGGTTATGGCTAGGTGTATGGTTAGGGTTTGGTTTAGGTTAAGGGTTAGGATCAGTGTTATTGCTTGGTTTTGCTTGAGGGCTAGGGCTAGTTATAAAATTAGTGTTAGGTTTAGAGATAGTGCTAGGGTGTGGTTTAGGCATAGGGTTAGATTTAGAGTTAGGGTTAGATCTAGGTTTGGGCTACAGAGAAGTTTAGGGCTAGGGATAGGTCTAGGGTTTGAGTTCTCATAAGGGATTTTTTTAGAACAAGAGATAGGGCTAGGGCGTGAGTTAGAGTTAGACTTAGTGTTAGACTTAGTGTTAGGGTTAGCTTTAGGGTTAGAATTAGGGCTTAATTAGGGCTAGGATTAGAGCTATGGTTAGTATTAAGGCTGAGCCTAGGTTTATGGCTAGGTTTATGGTTATGGTTATGCATAATGTTATATCTAGCTTTAGAACTAGGGTAAGGGTTAAAATTAGGGTTAGGTCTATGGTTAGGGTTAGGTATAGAATTAAGGCTAAGATTAGTGATAGGATTAGGGCTAGAGTTTTTTTTTTAGGGTTAAGACTTCCTTAAGGCTAGGGCTAATGTCAGGTCTAGTATTATGGTTGGAGATAGTTTTGGGGTTAAGATTATTAGAGTTAGGATTATGTTTATGGATATGCTTAGGTTTAGGGTTCAGGTTAGGTTTAGGACAATGTATAGGTTTAGGGTTAGGAATAGGGTTAGGGTTGTCCTAGGGTTAGTATTAGGTGTAGGATTAGAATTAGGGTAATGGATAGGGTTAGGGCTAGGTTTATGGTCAGAGTTAAGGCTATTTTAAGGGTTAGGTTTGGGGTTATGTCAAAAGTTAGCATTAGGGTTAGGTTTAGGTTAAGGGTTAGGGCTAGAATTAGGGGTATGATTAGGATTAAAGGTAGTGTTAGTTCTCCTACTAATGATAAATTTGGGGTTAGGTTAAGTCTAGGTTGTGGGCTATAGCCAATGAAAAAACTAGGGTTACAATTAGAACTAGTTTTAGGGTTAGGGTTAGAGCTAGGTCTAGGGTTAGGTTTAGGTTTAGGTTTTGAGTGATGTTTAGAGCTAAGGTTGGTGTTAGGCTCAGAGTCAGGGTAAGGGTATCTTTTAGGGCTAGGGATAGGACTCGAATTAGAGCTAGGATTAGAGCTAGGTGTAGGTTCAGGGTTTGGTTTTATGTTAAAATTTAGGGTTAGGGTTATGGCTCTTTTGTTTTTTAGAGCTAGGTCTAGTTTTATGATTAGCATTAGTGATACAGCTTCTGTTAGTGAGAGGTTTAGCTTAGGGTTAGGGTTAGATGTAGAGTTAGGGTTAAATATAGGATTAGGGCTAGAGACAGGGTTAGGGATAATGTAAAGTCAAATGATAGGATTATGGTAAGAGACAGGGTTAGAATTAGAAATAGAACTAAGGCGAGAGTTAGAGTTAGTCTTAGAGCTAGCATTAGGTTGGGTTTAGGGCTAATTTAAGGCTAGGATTAATTAGGTCTAGCGTTTCTATTAAGGTTAGGCCTAGTTTTATGCTTAGGATTATGTTTAGGGATAGAGTTAGGTTTAGAGGAAGGGATAGGGTTAGAGGTAGTTTTGAGGCTAGGTTGAAGTTTAGAATTTTGGTTAGGGTAAGGATTATGCTTAGGTTTAGTAATAAGGCTATGTTTAAGTTAGGATGATTGCTAGGGTTTGTTTTAAGGTTATGGCAAGAATTAGGGCTAGGGCTAGTGTCAGGTCTAGACTTACGTTAGGTGATAGATTGAGGGTTAGATTTATGGCTAGATCTAGTGTAAGAGTTTGGTTTAGGGTAAGCGTCAGGTTTAGAGCTAGGGGTATTATTAGGGCTAGAATTAGGGTTTGGGTTTGATTTAGGTTAGGGTTTAGGTTTAGAGCTTGAATTAGCATTAGAAGTTGCTTAGGGTAATGATAGGTTTAGGTTTAGGGTTCATATTATGTGTAAGGTAATTGATAGGGTTAGAGTTAGCAAAACGGTTAGTGTTAGGCTTTGGGTTAGCCTTAGGCTTATGGTTGTGTTTAGGATAATGGATAGGGTTAGGGATAGGGCTATGGTCTTTTGGGAGGCTAGAGTTAGTGTTAGGCTAACGGTTAGGGTTAGGTTCAGGTTTAAGATATGGTTTAGAGTTTGAGCTAGGGTTAGCAGTAGGGCAAAGGTTAGGATTAGAGTTAGGTGTAGCTTATGGTTAGGGTCAAGTTTAGTGTTAAGTTTAGGGCTAGGGTTATCATTAGGTTTAGAGTATTGGATAGGCTTTGATTTCATGTTAGGGTTAGGATTAGGTTTGGGCTTAAGGTTAAGATTGGGGATAGGCTTAGGGTTAGGTTTAGGTTAATTTTTAGGGTTTCAGCAAGGGTTAGCTCAATGGCAAGTTTTAGGTTTTATGGTTATGTCTAGGATTAGAGAAAGGGTAGATTTAGTTTAAGGGCTAGGGTTATCATTTTGGTTAGGGTTAGATGTAAAGTAATGGGTAGGGTTAGAGCTAGGGTTAGGACTAGAGTTATCATTAAGCTTATGGTTAGAGTTAGGGTAATATGTAGGTTTAGAGCTAGGCTTAGGGATAGGTTTAAGGTTAGGATTAGGGCTAGGGTTAAGGTTAGGTTTAGGTCAAGGCCATTGGTTAGTGTTAGGGTTAGGTTAAGTTTAAGGGATAGGGATTAAGCTAGTTTGTGGACTAGGATGAGGATTAGGGTTAGAGTCAGTGTGAGGGTTAGGGCTAATGTTAGCATTAGCATTAGTGTTAGGGTTAGGGTAATGGATAGATTTAGAGGTAGGTTTTAGCCTATGGTGATAGCTTGTTTCACGGTTAGTGATATGGCTAGATCTCGTGTTAGGGTTATGTTTTTTGTTAGGATACGTTTTAGAGCTAGGGTTTGTGTAAGGGTAAGAGTCAGTGTTCGGATTAGGGTTAGGTTAATTGTTAGGGCCAGCATTAGTACTAGGGTTTGGTCTAGGGGTACAGTTAATATTTGGGTTAGGTTAAGGGTTATTATTAGGGCTAAGACTAATAATTTTTTTTTAGGGCTAGGACTAGAGTTATCACTAGATAAAGGATTAAGTGTAGGTTTAGGTCTAGTGTTTGTGTAAGGTTTAGTCATATGGTTACAGGTAGTGCCAATGTTAGGGGTCTGTTTAGGGTTAGGGTCCGGTTTAGACCTACGGTTTGTATTAGGGTCTGAATAAGAGTCAGGGTTAGTGTTAGGATTTGGGATAGTGATAGAGCTGGATTGAGGATTTGGGTTAGGACTAATAAAAGAGTTAGGTTTTGGGTTAAGCTAAGAACTAGGTTTAGGATTAGGATAGATTTAGGGTTAGAGTTTGGCTTAGAGTAAGAGATAGGTTTAGCACTAGTGTTAGGGCTAGGGTTAGGGTTAGGTTTGGGGCTAGGATTAGGTTTAAATTTAGGGTTAAAGCTAGGGTTAGAGATTGGATTAGTGCTATGCTAGGTTTTGTGTTAGATTTAGGGCTACGGCTAATGTAAGGACTAGGGTTATAATTAAAGCTAGTTTTAGGGTTAGTGTTATGTCTAGGTTTATTATGTGGTTAGGTTTAGGGTTAGGGTTATGTTTAGGTTAATAAATAATTTGGGTTGGCGAATGTATTAGGGTTAGGCCTAGGGTAAGCATTAGGATTAGGATTAGGGTTGGGTTAGCGTAATGGATAGGGATAGAGCTAGGGTTAAGGCTAGGGTTATGGTTAGAGTTAGTGTTAGGGTTAGTGTTACGTTTAGGGTTAGTGCAAGGATTAAAGTATGGTTAGCTTTAGGTAAGGGTTAGGACTTGTTTTAGGTTTAAAGTTAGGGTTAAAGCTTGGGTTGGGGCTCGCATTAGGGGTAGGGTTTGGGTTACATTAGGGATAATGTTAGGGATACAGCTAATGTAAGAACTAGGGTAATGATTAGGGCTAATTTTGGGGTTACGTTTAGGTCTAAGTCTAGCTTTATGGTTAGGTTTAAGTTTAGGGTGATGTTTTGAGCTAGGATTAGTGTTAGGTTCAGCATCAGGGTCAGGGTTAGACTTAGAGTTGGGGATTGGACTCGAATTAGGTGTTATCTTAGGCTGGATGTAAGGTTAGGATTTGGTTTAGGTTAAGGGATAGGGTTAGTGTTATGATTCATTTTGTTTTAGGGTAAGGCTAATATTAAGGGTAGTTTTATGATTAATGTTAGTGTCATTGCTAGTGATAGCGTGAGTTTAGGTTTAGGGGTACATTTAGAGTTTTGGTTAACTCTAGAATTAGGGCTATGGCTAGGATTAGGGTAAGGTTAGGTCTAGTGTTTGGGTTATGATAAGGGATAGTGTTAGAACTAGGAATAGAGCAAATGCGATAGTAAGAGTCAGTCTTAAGGCTAGCGTTAGGGTTAAGTTTAGGGCTAAATTCGGGATAGGAATATTTCTAGGATTGGTGTTCAGGTTAGGCCTAGGGTTAGGGCTTTGTTTAAGATTAAGTTTAGGGTGAGATTTAGGGAAAGGGATGGGGTTATAACTAATTTTAGTGCTAGAGCAATGATTAGAATTAGATTTAGGTCTAGGGTTAGGTTTGTGTTAGAATTAAGGCTATATTTTTGGTTAGGATGAGGGCTAGGTTTTTTTTGTTTGTGTTAGGGGAAGTTTTAGGAATAACGATAATGTCAGGTTTAGGGTTACGGCTAGGGATAGTTATAGGGTAAGGTTCATGGCTAGGTCTAATATTAGGTTTATTGTAATGCCCAGGTTGAGTAAGGTGGATTTTTAGGGTCAGGGTCAGATTTCAGGTTTGTGTTAGCTTAATTATTATGGTTAGGGCTCAAATTAGCGTTAGGGTTAGAATTAGGGGTAGGTTTATGGATAGGTTCAGGTTTAGCATTCAGGTTAAGATTAGGGTAATTGGTAGGGTTAGGATTAGTGATAGGGTTAGGGTTAGGCCTAGCATTAGTATTTGGGTTAGAGTTACTGTTAGGTTAATGAATAGCATGAGAGCTAGTGTTAGGGCTAGGGTTTTGGATAGGATTAGGGTTGTAGTTAGGGTTAGGTTTAGGGTTAGGGTTAAGATAGGTCTAGGGTTAGGGTTTGGGTTAGTTTCAGGGTAAAGGTTAGGTTTTGAGCTTGAGTTAGTGCTAGCGTGAGAGTTAGGTTTCGAATTATATCTAGGGTTATATATATGGTTAAGGTTAGGTTTAGTGTCAGGGTTAGGACTAAGGTTATCTTTAAAGTTAGGTTAATGGATAGGGTTAGATGTCAGCTTAGGGTTAGGGGTAGTTTTAGGTTTAGAGTGTTTTTAGTGTTAGGGCTAAGATTATCATTAGAGTAAGGGTAATGGATAGGGTTAGATGTCAGGTTAGGGTTAGGGGTAATTTTAGGTTTAGGGTTAGTGTTAGAGAGTTTGGACTAAGGTTAGTGTTAGAGTAAGTTTTAGGGTTTTATCTAGGGTTAAATCTACAATAATGGTTAGGTTTAGTGTTAGGTCTAGGATTAGGTTTACAATTAAGATTAGAGCTAGGGTTACCATTAGGGTTAAGGTTCGATTTAGGGTAATGGATAATTTTAGAGATAGTATTAGGGCTAGTGTTAACATTATGATTAGGGCTAGGCTTAGGATTAGGTTAAGGGATAGGACTAGGGTTATTTTTAGGGTTTGGTTTTGGGTTATATTTAGGGTTAGATCTAAGGTGAGGGTTAGGGTTAGCGTGAGGCTTAGACTTATGGTAATGGATAAGTTTAGGTTAGGGTTAGGATTTTGTTTTGGCTAGATTTAGGCCTAAAATTAGGGCTAGGTTTGGTGTTAGGTTTAGACCTAGTTTTAGTGCTATGGTAATTTAAGTGTTATGTGTACGATTATGCTAGATCTAGTGTTAGGTTTAGGTTTCAGTTACGGTCAGTTTTATAGCTAGCGTTAGTGTTAGTGTCAGAGTCTGTGTTTGGATTAGGGTTAGAGTTAGGGCAACAGCCATAATTAGGATTGGTTAGGTCTAGAGATAAAAATAGTGTTTGGCTTAGGTTAAGGGTGATTATTAGAGCTTGGGCTAGTTTTTTGTTTAGGTCTTAGTTAAAGATGTGGCTAGATTTAGGATTAGGTTTAATCTATGGCTAATGTTAGGGTTAGGTTTAGATATAGGGTTATGGGTAGGGCTAGTGTTAGAGATTGGTTTAGGTTCATAGTCAGAATAAGGGTCAGGGTTAAGATTAGGATTTGGGTTATTGTTAAAACTACACTTAGGGCTAGGGTTAGGACTAGTAATAGGGTTAGGATTTGGATCAGAATAAGGATTAGTTTTAGAACTAGGGTTATCATTATGGTTGGGGTTTGGCTAGGGTAAAAAATAAGCTTAGAGCTAGGGTTAGACCTAGGGTTTGAGTTAGGTTTAGGACTAGTGTTAGGGTTAGGGATAGGGTGAAAGTGAAAGCTAGGTTTAGGTCTCAGATTTTCACTAAGTTTTGGTTAGCATTAGGTTTAAGAATACGGCTAATTTATTATTTAGGGTTATGATTAGAACTAGTTTTAGAGTTAGGCTTAGGACTAGGTCTAGTGTTAGGGTAAAAATTAGGTTTAGGGTGATGTTTAGAGTTAGGGTAAGTGTTTATGTCAGAGACAGGTTCAGGGTTAGTTTTAGGGTTAAGATTAGACTATGGTTAGGGCTTGTTTTAGGATTAGTGTTAGCATTGCGGCTAGTGTTAGGGTTAGGTTTAGGTGTAGAATTAGGGTTAGATTTAGAGTTAGGTTTAGATCTAGGGTTTGGGCAAAGTCTAAGGTTAGAACTAGGGTTATTCTAGGCTATGGCTAAGAATAAGTTTAAGGTAAGTGATAGGGTTAGAATCAGGGCAGGGGCTTGGGCGAGAGTAATAGTCTTAAAGCTAGAGTTAGGGTTAGGTTTAGGATTAGGCCTAGGGTTAGTGTTAGGGTTTTTCCTAGGGTTATGGTTAGGGTTAGGATTTTGGTTAGGTTTAGGGAAAGCAATGGGGTCATAACTAGGTTTAGGGCTAGGGAAAGTGTTAGAATTAGGGTTAGGGTTATGATTAAGGCTAGATTTTGGGCTCTATGAAACCTAGTGTTAGTGTTATGGTTAGGTCTATCATTAGGGATAGGGCTAATGTAAGGTCTAGGGTTATATTAGGGATCGGTTTTGGGTTATTTCTATGGTTAGGTCTAGTGTAAG